>NC_056438.1:20118512-20188512 GCF_018296145.1 Oncorhynchus tshawytscha | reverse complement strand
CTCCCAGCCTTTCTCATTCTCCTCCATCAAAGCACTGGTCTGTTTATTCTTGGAGGGGCTATGCTGATGTTGCTCCATTATGGAACCCACAGCCCTGCAGATAATCCCTGCTGTATATCAGCCGCTCCATCACTGACTGTCAGACACCCCATGAGGGATGAGCTAGGGTGTGTGTGTGTGTGTGTGTGTGTGTGTGTGTGTGTGTGTGTGTGTGTGTGTGTGTGTGTGTGTGTGATGTGTGTATATTTGCGTGTGTGTGTGTGTATTTGCGTGTGTGTGTGTGTGTGTGTGTGTGTTTGTGTGTGTGTATGAGGGATGAGGCCCGCCAGGCCCGGCTGCCATTGCTGCTAGGGAACGGGGAGATATGCAGCTGTCGTCAGCTGTCGTCTCACATAGTGTGTGTGTGTGTGTGGGTGTGTGTGTGTGTGTGTGTGTTTCTCTTACAGACAGAGAACAGGAGGCGAGGAGGGTGAAGAAGCTACATATGCCACTGTATGTTCTATTGTTACTGTGTGTGAGTAGAAATGGACCCAACAATGGACCCAACAGTATCTATGACCGGGTTAAATCATGAAGTTCTTTCTACTGGAGACAGAAGACGGACAATATCTGCCCTTGTGAGAACAACAGTATGTCCTTGAGAAACTCAGTTTGAGCACATTGAACTGTTACGTTCAACATGTCTTCTCTTCTCTTGTCTTACTTCGAGAAGCCAACCCTCTAATCTATCACCATTACCCTTGAAGTAGGGTTGGGCGATATATCGAATTAATTCAATTCATTTGAATGTATGTTTTAGCGAGATGTTCCAAATGAATGTATAGAAAAGTCAAGGTATTTTTTAGGGTTAGGGTTAATAATCAAGGTATTTTTTAGGGTTAGGGTTAATAATCAAGGTATTTTTTAGGGTTAGGGTTAATAATCAAGGTATTTTTTAGGGTTAGGGTTAATAATCAAGGTATTTTTTAGGGTTAGGGTTAATAATCAAGGTATTTTTTAGGGTTAGGGTTAATAATCAAGGTATTTTTTAGGGTTAGGGTTAATAATCAAGGTATTTTTTAGGGTTAGGGTTAATAATCAAGGTATTTTTAGGGTTAGGGTTAATAATCAAGGTATTTTTAGGGTTAGGGTTAATAATCAAGGTATTTTTAGGGTTAGGGTTAATAATCAAGGTATTTTTAGGGTTAGGGTTAATAATCAAGGTATTTTTAGGGTTAGGGTTAATAATCAAGGTATTTTTAGGGTTAGGGTTAATAATCAAGGTATTTTTAGGGTTAGGGTTAATAATCAAGGTATTTTTAGGGTTAGGGTTAATAATCAAGGTATTTTTTAGGGTTAGGGTTAATAATCAAGGTATTTTTAGGGTTAGGGTTAATAATCAAGGTATTTTTAGGGTTAGGGTTAAGAATCAAGGTATTTTTTAGGGTTAGGGTTAATAATCAAGGTATTTTTAGGGTTAGGGTTAATAATCAAGGTATTTTTTAGGGTTAGGGTTAAGAATCAAGGTATTTTTAGGGTTAGGGTTAATAATCAAGGTATTTTTTAGGGTTAGGGTTAATAATCAAGGTATTTTTTAGGGTTAGGGTTAATAATCAAGGTATTTTTTAGGGTTAGGGTTAATAATCAAGGTATTTTTTAGGGTTAGGGTTAATAATCAAGGTATTTTAGCTTTTGTTTTTGTGAGTGTTTGTTTTTTTGGTCTCGTCTCCTTCATGCCTTCTGTGCTGCTCCACTGTGTACCTTCCGACTCGCCCCTCCCCCTGACAACAACAACAACAACAACAAAAGAGCATCTTCTTCCTCTCTGACAGCAAGCAGTTTCAACTTGCTATTTGCATTTGTATTTATTATGGATCCCCATTAGCTGCAGCAAAATGAAGGCAGTTACCTTTATATACAATTTTGAAAACATTACAATACATTTCACAACACGTTAAGTGTGTGCCCTCAGGCCACTACTCTACTACCACATATCTTCAACACATCCAGGTGTACGTGTGTGTATAGTGTGTATGTTATTGTGTGTGTGTATGGGTGTGTCTGTGCCTGTGTGTGTGTCTCTTCACAGTCCCCGCTGTTCCATAAGGTGTATTTTTATCAGTTATTTTTAATCTGATTATACTGCTTGCATCAGTTACTTGATGTGGAACAGAGTTCCATGTAGTCTTGGCTCTATATCGTACTGTGCACCTCACATAGTCTGTTTTGGACTGTGAAGAGACCTCTGGTGGCATGTCTTGTGGGGTATGCATGTGTGTCTGAGCTGTGTGCCAGTAGTTTAAACAAACAGCTTGGTGCATTCAACATGTCAATTCTTCTCACAAATACAAGTAGTGATGAAGTCAATCTCTCCTCTACTTTGAGCCAGGAGAGATTGACATGTATATTATTAATGTTATCTCCCCATTACATTTAAAGGTAAGCCGCGTTGCCCTGTTATTAAGGGCCAATTGTAATTGTCCTAATTCCCTCTTTGTGGCACCTGACCACACAACTGGAGTAGTCCATGTGCAACAAAACTAGTGCCTGTAGGACCAGCCTTGTTGATAGTGTTGTTAAGAAGTCAGAGCAGCGCTTTATTATGGACAGACCTTTCCACATCTTAGCTACTGTTGCATCCAAATGTTTTGAACAGGACCGTTTAAAATCCAGGGTTACTCCAAGCAGTTTAGTCTCCTCAACTTGTTAAATTTCCACATTATTCATTACAAGATTTATTTCAGGTTTAGAGTGTTTAGTGTTGAGTCATCAGTAAACACACACATACACGCACACACCAACACACACACACACACGCTTTACTCAGAGCCAGTGGCAGGTCATTAGTAAAGATTGGAAAAAGTAAGGGGCCTAGACAGTTGCCCTGGGGAATGCCTGACTATACCTGGATTATGTTGGAAAGGCTTTATTAGTAACTGGAATAAACAATTTCATAAATGTGTCAAGTGCAGCGTCTGGTTGCTCCTCATTACACACAACAGACCAGCAAAAATTATTATTTCCATCTTCAACATAGGAATCACTACAAAACATATTGTATGATGTCATGATGTGGTCCTTTCTGGGTGTAGATCGTGGCTTCCCCCTCTCTCACTCTCTCCTACACCCAGGTTCTGTTATCTCAAGTCGTAAATTCCTGGCGGAGACTCTCTTCCCCTTTTCATGCAGAGAGAGACCACAGAGTGAACAAAGGATTTCACGTGGCCGAACTCTTAAATCCCCAAAATGAGAAAATGAAACTATATGTCCACTTGTGAGAATTTGGGAAGGGTTCATGGACACTTAAGGGACAGTTATGTTGAGTGTGTTTCATTTGGTGACCTCACAAAGAACCGGAAACACACATAACTATATCTTTGAATGTGTACATTTCTCAATTATGGTGTTTCCATTTAATTCTTGTATAAAATTAATGAGTAAAGATGAAACCATTTGTGAAATGATGTAATGTGATGTTAACCTTTCATTTTGAGAGAATTGTATTCCCTATAAAGTTTAACTAGTCAGCGGCCACGCCCCCGTGAGCACAGACATGATCTGGCGTCATGGAATCGCCCTTTTCTATTGTTACGAATAAAAACCCCTCCTGAGGAAATCCTCTTCAGAACACACATACCTCGGTGTAAGCTGAGGTGGCACAGGTTTGAGTACCAAGACTAGAAAACCATACCACGTGGCATATTGGCTACACAGATGGAAATGGTTCAACTCTGAGACTATCGATCCCTACAGAATAGAGCAAAACTTAGATACTAATTACTAGTATGCAGCTAGAAATTATGTAAACCTGGGATGCGAATACCGACAACCACTGAAACATCTATTCTAAAACAATGGACGCCTGACGTATCCATTACAACAGACTCTATCAGGAGCCGCAGATAGACCTACAACCACTCTCTGACGAACTGACCCTTCAGCAGACGGACTGACGATTCCAACAGAGAAGATCACAACCAAATATGGGCGTAAATATATTGATTGCAATTATTCCTGAATGAGTGAGCGTTCATGTGCAAAGGATTAGCATTTCAATTTATATAATTATCAACTGTGTGTGTCGTGATCCCTTTTGTTTTTCCCGCTTCTTTCACAGTCCACACCCCCTTCCCTTTGTTCATCAAGTCGTCATATCGGCTTAGCCCACTAGGGGATCTTTCCTATCATCGTTAGTAACCAATATCTACTGTTTGTTTGTTTATGCATTTCTGTGATTATTTAGTTAGTTAGTGAATAAATGATTAAGCCAATTGGTGTATGGATGATTCATGGTTTAGGCTGGGTTCGTGCAGATAACCAAGAATTCTACGACATTTGAAATGAGACTGACGTAAGGTAAAGAATGATTCATTAATAGAAGACTAATTGATCAGGTGTTAAAATATCTGAAGAGTTATATTTATTTACCTTTGTAATCTGAAGATTTTCCGTGGTGACCCGACTTCCTAGTTAATTCAATTTACATTATTAGTTTAATCACGTAACAATAATTACAGAGAATTGATTTGATAAAATAACAGTCTTCACCTTTAATGATGCCAAAGACTCGACAATGACCTCTTATACACTATATTAGGCCCAGCCTTTGGAACTTTGGTTTTCCTAGATATGGCTACTATATTGTGATCACTACATACGATGGATTTGGTACTGCTCTAGAGCAGATTTCTGCAGCATTAGTAAAGCTGTGGAGCCATAGGTAACGATGCTTCTTGGGAGGCAGATGTTGATGTGTTCAGAGGGTCCCTGGTTCAAGCCCAGGTTGGGGCAAGGAGAGGGAAGAAAGCAACACTGTTACATTGATGTTGGTGACCCGGATCACTGGTTATTTCAGAAAAGGAGCAGGGCAAAGGGGAGTGAGTGTAACTGGTGTGAAATGGCTGGCTAGTTAGCAGTGTGCTAATAGCGTTTCAATTGGTGACGTCACTAGCTCTAAGACCTTGAAGTAGTTGTTTCTCTTGCTCTGCAAGGGCCGCGGCTTTTGTGGAGCGATAGGTAACAATGCTTCGTGGGAGACTGTTGTCAATGTGTGAAGAAGAAGAAGAAGGTCCCTGCTTCGAGCCCAGGTTGGGGCCGAGGAGAGGGACGGAAGCAACACTGTTACACATTCAAGGCAACACCTCTAACATTGGCATTCCTGTCTCTTCTGAAGACGTTGAAACTGCTACCACGGTTTTATCTAAGTGAGTTTCAGAGATAGTCAGTATATTAATGTTATCTGTTAGTAGCAAGTTATCGATGTGGGCTATTTTTCACAATTTTATGGGATTCTTGATTGGTTTATTGCTTTACTAGGAGGCTTATCAGCGGAAGACATGACAGTGAAATAAGATTTGATTTGATTTGATTTGATATTTATGTTTGAGCTGATAGTGCAGGCATTTGAGGTTTGGTCCAACATAATTGGTTATACAGACACCGAAACACATTGAGACATTATTTGACTATAATAGAGGAGAACTTAACCTTTGAAACAATACCCTTTCCATGTCTCAACTACCAAAATGTAGAACAGAGCAGACCCTACTAAGACATATTTATATAAATATAGCAACTCGTTCTCATTCTGAGAAATAGGCATCTTCTTATCCAGGTAGGCCACTGGATTTAAACATCAGAACAAAGTGAACAGGATATGTTGTTCAAACAGCTGGAGACAGACAGGAGGGTGTGTTCATAACAGTTCAAATGTTCTACCTTGTTAGCAAGCAAATAAATCCAAGTTGGCTAGACTTTAAATATACAGATTAGCTGGCTACTCACTAGCAGGTGGGCTTGCGCTTGAGCGATTGGTTATGAGACGTGTTCATTTTCTATAATGCCTGCTACCAGAAGATGGTATTTTCATAGACAGACTTGAAAGGCAGATCAGAGATTATTGCAAAAAAGCAGATTAAAACTATTATGAAAAATGTCATTATTAGTGGGTCTTAAGGTTGAAGCCTAGGTATAATATATATATTTAGCCTTGGTATAATTTTACAAGACCTGATTTCATTCAATTATTTCAAACTGTTTGAAATGCAGTGTATTGATCTTGAAATAAGGAATAAAGCTTATTTAGAGAAAACATTTTAAAAAATCTAAATATATCGTGAATTGCCCATAAGTTAGTAGAAATCAAGATGTGATTTTTAGGCCACATCGCCCAGCCCTAACCTGAAGTCAGATGTGACAAGAGCACAGTGATAGAACAACCATAGACCTTGTCAGAAAGAGTGAGGAGTAGATGCATCATCAGCCCGTTCATCTAAAACCAGATTTACTCCAAGCTGCAGTGACAGTGAGACTGGTGGAAATATGCCTGTAATAGTAAAGGGTGTGAGGGCTGGGGAAGGAGCCAGACATGGGTTCAAATAATATCTGAGATCATTTCAACTAGAGGTGCTCGATAGAACTTCGCTGTCGCAAACCAATAGAAACGTCCCAAAAGTGCGAACCTTGCACACCTAACACTCCATAGGTATAAATATTTTGAACAATTTCAAATAGTATTTGAACTCAGGTCTGGTCTAGTCAGAGCCTGTACTGGAGCCTGCAGCAGTCAGCATTCCTTTCTACTCTGCTCTGCGATGTGTGTGTGTGTGGAGAGAGTGGTCAGACACTCAGACGAATGTGGGAATGAGAGGGAATGGTTCCCTGGGGGAGGCTCGGCCAGTCTCCAGGCAGTCACACTGAAACACCCAGCCAGCCAGAGAACCAACGGCACAAATGCACGAATAGCTGAATGGCAAGCGATGAAAGCCCCATGCCGACTTCACTACATTCTCACGACAACAAGCCTAAAAACCCATCAACGAGGGAAAACGCTCACAAGCCCAGAAAAGGGCTTTGACATTGTGCTAGTTACTACAGTAAAGCCAAAATGAAAGAAAGAGAGAAAGGGGAGCTTTCTTTTTATCCAATGGCTACAGTACAATGAGATTATTGCCCATAGCTGAGACTATTTGAACGCTTGTCTGGGTGACTGTTAATTGCCTGTCAACCAATGCTGTGGGGTCATAGAAGGCTATTTTTCTCAACCTGACCTTTGAGCGGATTGACTGTGTCAGTGACCAGTATTGTTGGCGCTAACCTCTCTGCCATGCAAATAACAAACAACACTGACAAACAACAACAGCTCCGTCAGTGGAGTCTGCTCCCTGTAGCCCTAGCAACAGCAGACAGAGGAGCGACCAGCAGCACATTAATTGAAATCTGTCCTCTGGGCAATAACAGCTCTCGTCTCCCACTAGACACCACATATCTCTTCTCTTTGTAGATCAGTCATGAAATCCACACGGGAAATTCAATTGTCTTTCTCAGAATATCTTAAAAGCATATCTGACTACAATAGAACTCCAGGAGAAAAGAATCACCACAAAAATCACCACAAAATTAAATTACATTTCTAAATCAAGCATAACAGACAAATAAATATTGTGTTATACAACTAATTATAAACTGGGTGGTTCGAGGCCTGAATGCTGATTGGCTGACAGCCGTGGTATATCAGACGATATACCACAGGTATGACAAAACATATATTTTTACTGCTCTTAATAAGTTTGTAACTTTGGGGGTTTGTGGTATATGGCCAATATACCACGGCTAAGGGCTGTATCGTGCATAAGAAAAGCCTTATCTGTGGTTTATTGGCTATTTACCACACCCCCTTGGGCCTTATTGCTTAAATATATTATTGATTTCATCTGGACAAATAATTGCATTCTATATATATTTGTTACATCATACAAGCATAAGTGATGGTTCATGTGTAGCGTAATCTAACTCCGATGGCTGAAACAGGCAGGCAGGCAGGCAGGCAGGCAGGCAGGCAGGCAGGCAGGCAGGCAGGCAGGCAGGCAGGCAGGCAGGCAGGCAGGCAGGAAAGGCAGGCAGGCAGGCAGGCAGGCAGGCAGGCAGGCAGGCAGGCAGGCAGGCAGGCAGACAGACAGACACCGGCAGCAGCAGGCCTGGACCAAGACGTGTTCACAGTTCGGATCCATTAGCAAGGCTCCACACTCGATTAGGCCCCATGAAGGTCAGACTAGAGGAGGAGGAGGGAGGGAGATGAGGAGAGGGGAGTGAAGAGGAGCGGGATGGACAGAGGGAGGGGGTTGGAGATGGGGAGAGGTGAGGAGGAAGAGAGGAGGAGAGGGATGGTGGGAGGGGTGAGAAGGGGAGTGAAGGACGGAGGAGGAGGAGGATGAAGGAGAGGGAGTGGAAGGGAGAGGTTAGAGGGTGAGGGGGTGATGGAGCTGTTTATGGGGGCAGGGAGTTGACTCCAGTGCCTTGCTCCATAATGATCTCAGAGATCCTCCTAATTGGGCAAATCTCTGAACAGCCAGCCACCCGCACTACAAGTCCCCTTCCGCGTAGAGAAGGAATGGAGAAGGAAAAAAACGAATGACTGATATGTGGCCAGGGAAAGGTTGTGCTGTGGTGGAAGTCTAATGAATAGGAGGCCGAGGGTTAGAGGTATAGTGGTGGATGTTGAGGGGTGAATGGCTGAGGGTTAGAGGTACAGAGGTGGATGTTGAGGGGTGAATGGCCGAGGGTTAGAGGTATAGAGGTGGATGTTGAGGGGTTTTGGCTCATTTTGAGCTCATCGGATGAGAAGCAGGTTTTCCAGTTAAGGGATCAAGCTCATCCTCTGAAATGTGTTTGTTCTCCCTCTCTTTTTTCCAGGGATGGAGGGATGGAGGGAGTGTGAGGGGGATAAAATCCTGCTGACTTGCACCTTCTCATCCCCCCCATATTTCCAAGTCCTCTGAGTTTTAAACAGAAATGGAAAATAATAATTTCATCTAGGCGACAGGACAGCAACGACACTTTCCCAGGCAGCCAGGTCTTCACTCGTTCTATGCAGCATTTTAACTCCTTCTGTGGGAGTCAAGGAGGACCTATCCACTACAGAGTCCTCCTATTTATTAGGCACCAAACAGAAAAACAGCCTAAAACAGGAAAGAAAGTGAACTAAGAAATACTTGTTTCTGTTGCACTATGGCCTTGGAGAGGGGAGAGGCGGATGAGGAAGAACGAAGGTCGCTAACTGCCAGGCGCTAGCTAGCGCAGAGCAGGGAAAGCAATCTCACTGCTCATTAATGACTAGCATTAGCATGTGATCTGATACAGCCTGGATTCGAACATCAACGCCTCTTGCACTGAGATGCAGTGCCTTAGACCGCTGCGCTACTCGGGAGCCCCAAGCCATTAACATGAGGAATCGGCACTAAGCAGAACCTTACCAGCCTAAAATCCAAAGTTAAATACTCCGTTGCTAAAGTTAAATGATGGTGAAACAAAGCATATCAGTTTGGGTTCGAAGCTAAAAACCTTTAAAATACATTACAAATGTTTTAGGTCCAGCAGGAAGGGTGGATTAAAGGGATACATCCAAATTTTGGCAATGAGGCCCTCTATATACTTCCTCAGAATCAGATGTGTGTGTGTGTGTGTCTGTGTGTGTGTGTGTGTGTGTGTGTGTGTGTGTGTGTGTGTGTGTGTGTGTGTGTCAAATCAAATCAAATCAAATTTTATTTGTCACATACACATGGTTAGCAGATGTTAATGCGAGTGTAGCGAAATGCTTGTGCTTCTAGTTCCGACAATGCAGTAATAACGAGCAAGTAATCTAACTAACAATTCCAAAAAAAACTACTGTCTTATACACAGTGTAAGGGGATAAAGAATATGTACATAAGGATATATGAATGAGTGATGGTACAGAGCAGCATAGGCAAGATACAGTAGATGATATCGAGTACAGTATATACATATGAGATAAGTATGTAAACCAAGTGGCATAGTTAAAGTGGCTAGTGATACATGTATTACATAAGGATGCAGTCGATGATATAGAGTACAGTATCAACGTATGCATATGAGATGAACAATGTAGGGTAAGTAACATTATATAAGGTAGCATTGTTTAAAGTGGCTAGTGATATATTTACATCATTTCCCATCAATTCCCATGATTAAAGTGGCTGGAGTAGAGTCAGTGTCATTGACAGTGTGTTGGCAGTAGCCACTCAATGTTAGTGGTGGCTGTTTAACAGTCTGATGGCCTTGAGATAGAAGCTGTTTTTCAGTCTCTCGGTCCCAGCTTTGATGCACCTGTACTGACCTCGCCTTCTGGATGACAGCGGGGTGAACAGGCAGTGGCTCGGGTGGTTGATGTCCTTGATGATCTTTATGGCCTTCCTGTAGCATCGGGTGGTGTAGGTGTCCTGGAGGGCAGGTAGTTTGCCCCGGTGATGCGTTGTGCAGACCTCACTACCCTCTGGAGAGCCTTACGGTTGAGGGCGGTGCAGTTGCCATACCAGGCGGTGATACAGCCCGCCAGGATGCTCTCGATTGTGCATCTGTAGAAGTTTGTGAGTGCTTTTGGTGACAAGCCAAATTTCTTCAGCCTCCTGAGGTTGAAGAGGCGCTGCTGCGCCTTCCTCACGATGCTGTCTGTGTGAGTGGACCAATTCAGTTTGTCTGTGATGTGTATGCCGAGGAACTTAAAACTTGCTACCCTCTCCACTACTGTTCCATCGATGTGGATGGGGGTGTGGGGGGTGTGTGTGTGTGTGTGTGTGTGTGTGTGTGTGTGTGTGTGTGTGTGTGCATCTCGCATCCTGAGGGACTGCTGTTTTCTTTGCTGATTGTGGCAATAACAGAGATGATGACCATCATGATGCCGATGAAAAAGTTTGACACTCCCGATCTGCCACTCGTTCATCACTGTCACGCTACCGTCTCTCTCCCTAACCAGCTTCCCAATGCTCCGAGCCACCGTCGGCTGACTAGCGTAGAACTGACTGTGTGTGTGTGTGTGTCTCTGTGTGTGCATTGTACAGATGTCGGATCTTAATTAGAGCCAGTTTGCTACAGCAGGAAAATAATCCTGCAGCAACAGGAAATGTGGATTATTATGTGGATTATAATTATTGGACATTTTTTAATTGGAGTTGATACATTTTTCGTTAGGAAAAATCAAACCTCAAATACACTACAGGTTTAAAATGTCCTGCAGAAAGTTATCCTGCAACAGCATGGTCAAATTAAGATCCTACATCTGTTAGCGTCCACGCTTTAGCCTCTGCAAGCCTAACTGCATCAGCCGCCCCGTACGGTGGCACTTAGAACACTTGGTTTGTTTTCAAGTCCCTCAGGTTAAGTGCTCAAGTGAGCCTGAAGAAGTGAGCGACACTCAAGAAACACACATAGAACACACACACACACACACACACACTGACAAAACACACACCTATGGATTCCAGTCATCGACCATCCATCAGGGGACAGCCAGTAGCAGTGAGGTGGAAACAGCTCGTCTTGTTTCAGCAACTAGCAGCAGCTAGCGTAGTGATTATATCTCTCATGGGAGCGGACCTGGTCCCCATGCACTCTCAGGTGGGGCAATTAGTCTTGCTGCCTGTCTGTGTTTGCTTGTGTGTGTGTGTGTGTGTGTGTGTGTGTGTGTGTGTGTGTGTGTGTGTGTGTCTGAGGTAACAACCCTGACAATGCCTCAAACCCAACCACTCAAGACCTCAGCCACTTATGTCAATGGATGGACATTAAATGGCTAACAGCCTCCCCATAGTAGCAGAGCTACCATGCCAGTGGCTGATTATACTAGACTGTCTGAGAGTCAGACTGTCTCCAGTCGCTGTGTGTGTCTGAAAGTAACAACCCACATCATTAAACATAAGAGTGATAATCCTCACCACACTATATTCCTCTTTCTCTGCTCTCTCTCACCTTTCTCTCTCCCTCTCTCCCTCTCTCTGCCTCCCCTCTCTCCCTCTCTCTGCCTCCCCTCTCTCTGCCTCCCCTCTCTCCCTCTCTCTGCCTCCCCTCTCTCCCTCTCTCCCTCTCTCTGCCCTCCCCTCTCTCCCTCTCTCTGCCTCCCCTCTCTCCCTCTCTCTGCCTCCCCTCTCTCCCTCTCTCCCTCTCTCTGCCTCCCCCTCTCTCCCTCTCTCTGCCTCCCCTCTCTCCCTCTCTCTGCCTCCCCTCTCTCCTTCTCTCCCTCTCTCTGCCTCCCATCTCTCCCTCTCTCCCTCTCTCTGCCTCCCCTCTCTCCCTCTCTCCCTCTCTCTGCCTCCCCTCTCCTCTTCGCAAAAAATGTGTTCAAATCAAATGAAACTTTATTTGTCACATGCGCCGAATAAGACAAGTGTAGACCTTACCGTGAAATACTTACAAGCCGTTAACCAACAGTGCAGTTCAAGAAGAGTTAAGAAAAGATTGACAAAATAAAATAAAATTTAAAAATCATTTAAAAATGTATAAAAAGTAACACAATAACATAACAATAGCAATTCTATATACAGGGGGTACCGGTACCTAGTCAGTGTGCAGGGGTACAGGTTAGTTGAGGTACTTTGTACATGTAGGTAGGGGTGAAGTGACTATGCATTGATAATGAACAGTGAGTAGCAGCAGTGTACAAACAAATGGGGGGGGGGTCAATGTAAATAGTCCAGTGGACATTTGATAAATTGTTCAACAGTCTTATGGCTTGGGGAAAAAAGCTGTTAAGGAGGCTTTTGGTCCTAGACTTGGCGCTCCGGCACCGCTTGCCATGCAGTAGCAGAGAAAATAGTCTACGACTTGGGTGACTGGAGTCTCTGACAATTTTATGTGCTTTCCTCTGACACCACCTATTATATAGGACCTGGATGGCAGGAAGCTTGGCCCCAGTGATGTACTGGGCCGTATACACTACCCTCTGTAGCGCCTTATGTTCAGATGCCGAGCAGTTGCCATATCAGGCGGTGGCGCAACCGGTCAGGACGCTCTCGATGGTGCAGCTGTAGAAATGTTTGCGCATCTGGGGATCCATGACAAATCTTTTCCATCTCCTGAGGGGGAAAAGGTTTTGTCGTGCCCTCTTCACGACTATCTTGGTGTGTTCGGACCATGATAGTTTGTTGGTGATGTGAACACCAAGGAACTTGAAACTCTCGACCCACTCCGCTACAGCCCCGTCGATGTTAATGGGGGCTTGTTCGGCCCGCCTTTTCCTGTAGTCCACAGTCAGCTCCTTTGTCTTGCTCACATTGAGGGAGAGGTTGTTGTCCTGGCACCACACTGCCAGTTCTCTGACCTCCTCCCTATAGGCTGTCTCATCGTTGTCTGTTGTGTCGTCGGCAAACTTAATGATGGTGCTGGAGTCGTGTTTGGCCATGCAGTCGTGGGTGAACAGGGAGTACGGGAAGGGACTAAGTACACACCCCTGATAGGCCCCAGTGTTGCGGATCAGCGTGGCAGATGTGTTGTTGCCTACCCTTACCACCTGGGGGTGGCCCGTCAGGAAGTCCAGGATCCAGGGGGAGGTGTTTATCCCAGTGTCCTTAGCTTAGTGTTGAGCTTCGTGGGAACTATGGTGTTGAATGCTGAGCTGTAGTCAATAAACAGTAGTCAATAAACAGCATTCTCACATAGGTGTCCTTTTTGTCCAGGTGGGAAAGGGCAGTGTGGAGTGAAATTCAGATTGTGTCATCTGTGGATCTGTTGGGGCGTTATGCGAATTGGAGTGTGTGAAGGGTTTCATTCATAAAAATAAAAAAAGTCCTGTAGTGTAGCATCCGCGTCATCTGACCACTTCTGTATTGAGCGAGTCACTGGTACTTCCTGCTTTAGTGTTTACTTGTAAGCAGGTATCAGGAGGATATAATTATGGTCGGATTTCTGGATGAGCATTTTCTTGTTTGCTTATGGCCTTATAGAGTTGGTTGAGTGCAGTCTTAGTCCCAGCATCAGTCTGTGGTGGTAAATAGACGGCTAGAATTATATAGATGAGAACCCTCTGGTCTACAGCTTTTCATAATGTACTCTACCTCAGGCAAGCAATACCTCGAGACTTCTTTAACTTCTTGGATATAGGGGGCGATCTTTAAATTTATGGATAAAAAAACGTGCCCGTTTTAAGCGCAATATTTTGTCACGAAAATATGCTCGACTATGCATATAATTGGCAGCTTTGGAAAGAAAACACTCTTAAGGTTTCCAAAACTGCAAAGATATTATCTGTGAGTGCCACAGAACTCATGCTACAGGCGAAACCAAGGTGATACTTTAACCAGGAAATGGGCAGAATTTTCGAAGCTCTGTTTTCTATTGTCTCCTTATATGGCTGTGAATGCGCCGGGAATGAGCCTGCCCTTCCTATCGTTTCTCCAAGGTGTCTGCAGCATTGTGACGTATTTGTAGGCATATCATTGGAAGATTGGCCATAAGAGACTACATTTACCACGGGTCCGCCCAGTGTCCTTTGTGTAAATTGGTGCGTAATCTACAAGCTGCACGCAGTCATCCACTGATTGAGAGGAGAGAAGCTTTCAACGAACGATATATCATGAAGAGATATGTGAAAAACACCTTGAGGATTGGTCCTAAACAACATTTGCCATGTTTCAGTCGATATTATGGAGTTAATTTGGAAAAAAGTTTGACGTTTTGAAGACTGAATTTTCGTTTTTTTTTGGTAGCCAAACGTGACGCACCAAACGGAGCAATTTCTCCTAAACAAATCATCTTTCATGAAAAACGGAGCATTTGCTATCTAACTGAGAGTCTCCTCATTGAAAACATCTGAAGTTCTTCAAAGGTAATGATTTTATTTGAATGATTTTCTGGTTTTTGTGAAGAGGTTGCCTGCTAATGCTAACGCTAAATGCTACGCTAGGTGCGCTAGCTGTTACACAAATGCTTATTTTGCAATGGTTGAGAAGCATATTTTGAAAATCTGAGATGACAGTGTTGTTAACAAAAGGCTAAGCTTGAGAGCTAGCATATTAATTTCATTTCATTTGCGATTTTCATGAATAGTTAACGTTGTGTTATGCTAATGAGCTTGAGGCTGTATTCACGATCCCGGATCCGGGATGGCTCGACGCAACAGGTTAATATTAGACATCGTGCACCAGCAGTTATTGACAAAAAGACACACACCCCCACCCCTCGTCTTACCAGATGTAGCTTCTCTGTTCTGCCGGTGCATGGAAAATCCCTCCAGCTCTATATTATCCGTGTCGTCGTTCAACCCCAACTCGGTAAAACATTAGATATTACAGTTCTTAATGTCCCGTTGGTTGGATAATCGTAATTGTAGGTCATCAATTTTATTTTAACTACTTGTTAGCAAGTAGGATGGATGGCAGTGGGAGTTTACTCGCTCGGCTACAGATTCTCAGAAGGCAGCCCGATCTCTTTTCCTCTGTCTTTTCTTCAAGCAAACAACGGGGATTTGACAGCATATCCTTCTCGTCGGACTCGTTAAAGGAAAAAGCTTATTCCAGTTCGTGGTGAGTAATCGCAGTTCTGATGTCCAGAAGTTATTTTCGGTCATAAGAGACGGTAGCAGCAAAATTATGTACTAAATAAGTTACAAACAACGCAAAAAAAACGAACAAAATAGCACAGTTGATCAAGAGCATGTAATTTTTTTTAACCTTTATTTTACTAGGCAAGTCAGTTAAGAACAAATTCTTATTTTCAATGACGGCCTAGGAACAGTGGGTTAACTGCCTTTTCAGGGGCAGAACGACAGATTTGTACCTTGTCAGCTAGGGGATTCGAACTTGTAACCTTTCGGTTACTAGTCCAACGCTCTAACCACTAGGCTACCCTGCCGCCCCACCATCCTCTTCGGCACCATCTTCCAAAGTCACTACTCCTGTGGTTGTTACCATTGCAGTGGTGTGTCTGTGTGTGTGTGCATGTGTGCACATGCGTTCAGTTGTGCTGCTCCCAGGTCACAATAACGGGCCTATGTGTGTTTAGTCTGTGGAAGAGTGGAGGATGCTGTAGTATAGAGAGCGTATGAAAGCCAAACATTGACATTGAACTATATCTTTATGGTCTCCCATGCTTTCCTATAGCATTATGTATTGTTAGAGACACTATTTGCCTTTTGTTACACCCTGATCTGCTTCACCTGTGCTTGTCTCCACCCCCCTCCAGGTGCCCATATTCCCCACTATCCCCTGTGCATTTCTACCTGTGTTTACTGTTTGTCTGTTGCCAGTTCGTTTTGTCTCGTCAAGCATACAATCGTGATTTTCCGTACTCCTGTTCGCTTTAGTACCGGTTTTCTAGTTCTTCCGGTTTTGACCATTCTGCCTTCCCTGACCCAGAGCCTGCCTGACGTTCTGTACCTTTTGACACTGTCCTGGATTACTGACATCTGCCTTCCCTGACCCTGAGCCTACCTGCCCTTCTGTACCTTGCAGACCTTTGCCTGCCCTTGACCTGTCGTTTGCCTGCCCCGTTTTGTAAATACATTTCTGTGAACTGTCTGCATCTGGGTCTTATCCTGATAGTACGAACTGGTCATGACTGTCTCAGCAGACTCAGACCAGCTCTGCAATGCCATCTCCTCCCAAGGACCCACTATTGGGAGACACGAGGAATTACTTCAAGGTTTTATAGAAGGATTCCAGACCTTGTCCTTTCCCTCGGACCGCTCCAAGATAGCATACCTCATAACGCTGATGTTAGGGAGGGCCCTCGCCTGGGCTACGGTGGTGTGGGAACAATAATCTGCCGTGTGCTTCAGTCTGGAGGAGTTCGTGGGTGAGGTGAAAAAAGTTTTGATTCTCCCTTCTCCAGCTTCGTCAAGTCTGTGGCAGTGTGGCAGACTATGCTGTTGATTTCCGCACGTTGGCGTCGAAAGTGCCTGGGACCCGGAATCCCTGTTCGACACATTCCTCCACGGATTATTGGTGGAGGTTAAAGACGAGCTCGCAGCCCGGGAGCTGCTTACGGATCTCAACTCGCTCATCGCCTTGACCATCCAGATCGATGGGCGGCTACAGGAAGGTAGGAGGAAAAGGTGGTCTGATTCCGATCCCACTCACTCGCCCAAGGATTCCACCTCGCCTCAGAGGAATCCCGGAAGTCCCTGGCGTCCACGTTTCAGAGAGAACCCAAGGTTACCCTCGTTCCCCGGAGAGTCTCCGAGGTCTGCCGACACGCCTATTCCTTTTGATTGGCCGACAAGCGGGAAATGTCGGTCAACAAATCAGGGTGTGGGCTGCTACATACAGTGGGGCAAAAAAGTATTTAGTCAGCCACCAATAGTGCACGTTCTCCCACTTAAAAGATGAGAGAGGCCGGTAATTTTCATCATAGGTACACTTCAACTATGACAGACAAAATGAGAAAAAAAAATCCAGAAAATCACATTGTAGGATTTTTAATGAATTTATTTGCAAATTATGGTGGTCACCTACAAACAAGCAAGATTTCTGGCTCTCACAGACCTGTAACTTCTTCTTTAAGAGGCTCCTCTGTCCTCCACTCGTTACTTGTATTAATGGCACCTGTTTGAACTTGTTATCAGTATAAAAGACACCTGTCCACAACCTCAGACAGTCACACTCCAAACTCCACCATGGCCAAGACCAAAGAGCTGTCAAAGGACACCAGAAACAAAATTGTAGACCTGCACCAGGCTGGGAAGACTGAATCTGCAATAGGTAAGCAGCTTGGTTTGAAAAAATCAACTGTGGGAGCAATTATTAGGAAATGGAAGACATACAAGACCACTGATAATCTCCCTCGATCTGGGGCTCCACGCAAGATCTCACCCCGTGGGATCAAAATGATCACAAGAACGGTGAGCAAAAATCCCAGAACCACACGGGGGGATCTAGTGAATGACCTGCAGACAGCTGGGACCAATGTAACAAAGCCTACCATCAGTAAGTAACACACTACGCCGCCAGGGACTCAAATCCTGCAGTGCCAGACGTGTCCCCCTGCTTAAGCCAGTACATGTCCAGGCCCATCTGAAGTTTGCTAGAGATCAATTGGATGATCCAGAAGAAGATTGTGAGAATGTCATATGGTCAGATGAAACCAAAATATAACTTTTTGGTAAAAAACTCAACTCGTCGTGTTTGGAGGACAAAGAATGCTGAGTTGCATCCAAAGAACACCATACCTACTGTGAAGCATGGGGGTGGAAACATCATGCTTTGGGGCTGTTCTTCTGCAAAGGGACCAGGACGACTGATTCGTGTAAATGAAAGAATGAATGGGGCCATATATCGTGAGATTTAGAGTGAAAACCCCCTTCCATCAGCAAGGGCATTGAAGATTAAACGTGACTGGGTCTTTCAGCATGACAATGATCCCAAACACACCGCAACAAAGGAGTGGCTTCGTAAGAAGCATTTCAAGGTCCTGGAGTGGCCTAGACAGTCTCCAGATCTCAACCCCATAGAAAATCTTTGGAGGGAGTTGAAAGTCCGTGTTGCCCAGCAACAGCCCCAAAACATCACTGCTCTAGAGGAGATCTGCATGGAGGAATGGGCCAAAATACCAGCAACAGTATGTGAAAACCTTGTGAAGACTTACAGAAAACGTTTGACCTCTGTCAAAACAAAGGGTATATAACAAAGTATTAAGATAAACTTTTGTTATTGACCAAATACTTATTTTCCACCATAATTTGCAAATAAATTCATTAAAAATCCTACAATGTGATTTTCTGGATTTTTTATCCTCATTTTGTCTGTCATAGTTGATGTGTACCTATGATGAAAATTACAGGCCTCTCTCATCTTTTTAAGTGGGGGAACTTGCACAATTGGTGGCTGACTAAATACTTTTTTACCCCACTGTATCTATCTATAATCCCGTTGGAGTGTCTGAAAATCTGTTGATTGGATTCAGAAGACTCCGAGTCTCACATTGAAATCCACCCACACATATAGCCAAATCACAATGCCTAGCTCTTTCTGATGTTGGTATTCATGTCCATTGTCAAAGGGATTTGGTTGAGAAACCAACCCTCCAACCCACCACAGCACCTTATCAAACTGAGAAGGATCTGGCTAGCCTAGCAGGGCTGTCCGTGACTCTGTGTCTCTCTGCCTCTCTGTCTCTCTGATCGGGGGAGAGTGTTAGCCGGTGGTCTGGGTGTCACTGGTGAGCGGGCTGTCAGTTAGCCTTATCACAGTGAGTGGTGTTTTGTGCGAACACCATTGAGCGGTGTGTGTTAACACCTCCGAGCGCTCAACCTTGATCTCACCTTAATGAGAGCCCCGGGGACGGTGATAGGACGGCACCTCCGTCTAACGGATGACGCACCGACTTTTAGGGGAGACTGGCGGAAAGGTCTGAGAATGAGAAGAACTGACTGATTACTGGATGCATCAGACTCCAGAAAATAACATGGAAGCCAATGTATACCAACACCAACAATTATAGGAATCAACACTAAGCAATGGGAGTGATGGATTGAGTCGGGAAAATAACGTGTAATTTTGTGAAAAATTATAGGAATCAATTGTTCGTTCTTGGAAGAAGTTGATTCTCAATTCTCACATTTAAAGAGTGTGAATCGACTATCTTCTGGAATTGACGGCCCCCCCTACTGAGCATACGAAGGCTACAACCAGCCAAGAGCCAGCCAAATCTCTCATCTTCACCCTCTCTCTCTCCAGCTCTCATTCTCTCCCTGGGAATGAAAATACCTTCTCAACAGGCCTGGGCAATGCAGAGTGATGGCACTGTGGAAGATAGAGACACTAGACACTCAGTCAGAATATGAAGAGCTAAACAAATCACATCATGATGACCAAGGTCCTCAACAGGAAAGAAATACCATCTCAAACACCTGTTTTTACATTTTCAATATCCTTCAATGATTTTGGCACATCATATTCCTAGCAGAGAGACATGGATACACACATAGACAACAGTATACTGAGGATTGGAATTATAGTTACACTGTGTCTCAGGAGTGGCCTTGAAATAGTTGGAGGGACCATGGTCGGGAATGTATGACATTATGACAATGAGGGTGCCCATATAGCCCTATACTGTATGTAGTACATGTGGGGATTCCCATATCTGCTATGGAGGTGTCCAGTGCCCATTGGTATGCATCATTCAAATCCTGCATACACTACCAACAATCAAAACAGAAAAACACCCAGGTAGAAACTGACCAGTCCAGCTATCAGTCAAAAAAGGTGCTTCCATGGTAACGACTACTCTTCTCTCTCTCTCTCTCTCTCTCTCTCTCACTCACACAAACACACACAGACAAACACAGCTGACAGATCATTTCAACCAAATACATGGAGTATTTACAGCAATAGATGAAGGAGTAAAGGAAATAAAAGATGAAGAATACGTGTGACAAAAGGGTCCTGTAGAGAGAGTAGGATGTGTCTGTTATGGCACCCTATTCCTTATGTAGTGCACTACTTTTGACCATGCCCATAACGCAACCTAGCAGTTTTTAACTCTGTTGGAAACCCAAGTTGAAGTGCAAAATCATGTCCAAACGTCTATACACCACTGGGCGAAAAGGGTCATTATCAGAGGATATATTTATCCAGATATCCAGATATCTGACATTTTATTCGATATAAGGAGTAGACATGCTCCAGAAACGCATGTCCTTAATTTCATATACGGAGCTAGGCCATTCTCCGTAATGGGACAGTTTCTACATGCTTCTGATCCGGACCCCAGAAATCTCCCTGCTACCGTATGAGTCAAGATCGCTAACATATTTGTAGAATGTTCTACGTTTGGAAAGGGTATGTGACCCGTTTCAAGGAGCTAGGCGTATGTCGCACATCACTACTTCACAGGAAAGACATTTTAACGGGGGTGTTTTCTTCATTTTTCGTTCGGGGGGCAGAAATGCCTGCTGGAGCACGTGAACTTTAATTTGCCTAAATAACAAACTTGTATGTCATCTGTAAATACGAATAAAATTACAAACCTAGTTGGTTTAGTCACGGAAAAATACAGGAACCTTCCCGCTAGCCATGATTGACTGAGATAATGGATGGGTTGGACATGCTGAGAGATGAGTTCAGATTGGTCTGCCATGTAGCATGCTTCTGTCTATAACATGAGCTGCTCAGTATCACAGATCACTGCACCTGTACATAGCCCATCTGTAAATAGCCCATCCAACTACCTCATCCCCATACTGTATTTATTTATTTATTTATCTTGCTCCTTTGCACCCCAGTATCTCTACTTGCACATTCATCTTCTGCACATCTACCATTCCAGTGTTTAATTGCCTTACCTCCCTTATCCTATTTAATTTGCACATACTGTATATAGACTTTTCTACTATATTATTGATTGTATGTTTGTTTATTCCATGTGTATCTCTGTGTTGTTGTATGTGTCGAACTGCTTTGCTTTATCTTGGCCAGGTCGGAGTTGCAAATGAGAACTTGTTTCAACTAGCCTACCTGGTTAAATAAAGGTGAAATAAATGTGTGGATAATCCTTTCTAACACAGCTTTTTTTGAAAGATATCATGCATTGCTGCCCTGATGTTAAAAGCGCTACCGACAAAGATCAGAAGGAAAAAGATGTGATGGACTACTTTCTGGAGAACGATCGGGTCATCTCTGATTCTGAAAATGGATCAGACGATGAAAATGTTATAAACATTTAAAATTGTATTATTGTATTAGGACTACCGGACAATGTCAAATGTGATATCGTGAGTTGAGCGCGCAATTACGCAGGTACTATCCCTTTCATGCCCTGCCTCCAGTCCACTTACCGATATCTGAACAAGAGAGCCTCGTCGAAATTGCAACAAGCGGTTCTGTGAAAATTTAATTTAATCAGAAGATTTCTGGATTGGGCTGCGCTCAGAGTATCCTGCCTTGGCAAATCGTGCTGTTAAGACACTGATGCCCTTTGCAATCACGTACCTATGTGAGAGTGGATTCTCGGCCCTCACTAGCATGAAAACTAAATAACGCACAGACTGTGTGTGGAAAATGACTTAAGACTGAGACTCTCCAATACAACTCAACATTGCAGAGTTATGTACATCCTTTCAAGCACACCCTTCTCATTAAGCTGTGGTGAGGTCTTCACAATTTTTGATGAACAAATAAGGTTTTATATGTAAGATGGTTAAATAAAGAGCAAAATCATTGATTATTATTATATTATTATTTGTGCCCTGGTCCTATAAGAGCTCTTTGTCACTTCCCATGAGCCGGGTTGTGACAAAACCTCACACTCATTCTAATGTTTAATAAATGTATTGTATAGTGTGTGTGTGGCAGGCTTACAATGATGGCAAAAAAACAACATTTGAGAATGCGCTGACCCTGGTGCTAAAGAGGGTACGCAGCTGGAGGTTGAATGTTTGAAAGGGTACTGGACAATAAAAAGTTTGGGAACCACTGCTCTAGAATATCAATAACGTGTCATATGGACATCCCCTGATATGGACACTTTTCACCCAGCGTACTAAAATGGAGCGTGAAGTGGTTCAACTGCAGTCAGCAACAATTAGATAAAGAAGAATGCTTTACATACAAATATATGAGGAGGTAGACAAAGAATTCTATTAACAGCCCACTGTTCCAACCCCACACGGTGAACTAACATGGGCCTTTTACCAGACTAAACAGCCCATTGACCAAACTCACTAATGAACCGCACAACACCTGCAACAGGTAGGCCTAAATACTGCCACCCCATGACTAGGATACACTTTGAAATATCCCATATGTCCGATACCAATAAAGGGAACCTAAAAACAGTAGATCAATTTGCATCATGATATAACACCTACTAGTAACCGAGCATATAATACAGTACATTGCCAATTAAGCAGAGCAAATCGTCTAAGATTGACATCAATACATAATGGATATTCAGGTCTCCATCTACTATCAAATCCAAAATTGAAACATAATTGGCAATACACCATGAATCTGTGAGAGATCACAAGCAACGTGACTACAGCAAAACCAAGCTACAGAGAGGATGAATAGCAGCCCAGAAAGCAGAGGTTGTTTCAACTTTCTACTGTCACAACCTACCTCATCTGTAATGGTTAGCGACCCACGTGATGAGCTATCAATCTAGGACACGCCTTTGAACATCTCAGCCCATCTGCCTTCGCATGCATGGCCCTCCCATCTAGCACACTGAACATCTCATCCCATCTGCCTCCGCCTGCATGGACTCCCATCTAGCACACTGAACATCTCAGCCCATCTGCCTTCGCCTGCATGGCCCTCCCATCTAGCACACTGAACATCTCATCCCATCTGCCTCCGCCTGCATGGACTCCCATCTAGCACACTGAACATCTCAGCCCATCTGCCTCCGCCTGCATGGACTCCCATCTAGCACACTGAACATCTCAGCCCATCTGCCTGCACCTGCATGGACCTCCCGTCTAGCACACTGAACATCTCAGCCCATCTGCCTGCACCTGCATGGACCTCCCATCTAGCACACTGAACATCTCAGCCCATCTGCCTCCGCCTGCATGGACTCCCATCTAGCACACTGAACATCTCAGCCCATCTGCCTGAGCCTGCATGGACCTCCCATCTAGCACACTGAACATCTCAGCCCATCTGCCTCCGCCTGCATGGACTCCCATCTAGCACACTGAACATCTCAGCCCATCTGCCTGAGCCTGCATGGACCTCCCATCTAGCACACTGTACATCTCAGCCCATCTGCCTCCGCGTGCATGGACCTCCACCATCTCCATCTAACCTAGGCTTGTGTCGGTGTTGGGAGTCTGAGAGCACGTACTCACACATGCAAACGCACACGCACAGGCACAGAAACTTTGAAATCAACATACACACACTGAAAAGAGACACAGAAACACATGCACAAGCACACAGACACATGCATGGCAAAGAACATTGAAAACAGACTCACACACAAACACGAGACGTATAGGTCTCCTTAAAGGCACAGTCAACTTAGTGCATGTAAACTTCTGACCCACTGGAACAGTGAATTATAAAGGGAAATAATCTGTCTGTAAACAATTGTTGGAAAAATTGCTTATGTCATGCACAAATTAGATGTCCTAACCGACTTGCCAAAACTATAGATTGTTAACAAGAAATTTGTGGAGTGGTTGAAAAACGAGTTTTAATGACTCCAACCTAAGTGTATGAACACTTCCGACTTCAACTGTATGTGTGTGTGTGTGTGTGTGTGTGTGTGTGTGTGTGTGTGTGTGTGTGTGTGTGTGTGTGTGTGTGTGTGTGTGTGAGTCAGTGAGTGAGTGCATATGTGCTACGGTGTTGAGTTTCAGTGCAGGCGGTCAGACATCGTGCTCCGATACCCTGTGCCCAACGGTAAGGGAGAGAACAGCTTGTGGCTGGGGTGAGTGGCGTCTGTGATGCTGCATGCCTTCCTCAGACACTGTTGGTTTCGAATAGATGTCCTGGATGGGTGGGAGCACGGTCCTCATGTCGTACTGGGCTGTCTTCACCACTCCGGCTGTGGCGGTCACAACATTTTGTCAGCCAATGATTGTCAAGCAAATAACTGCCGGTCTCACGGTAATTGACCGTTAATTAACACATTTAGCATCTCCTGGCATCCACACACCTACAAGCCACTGATGCTGACCTTTGGAACATCTACATTTTAAAAAGTCTAATAAATCCATGTAATATAGCCTACACCTTCACAATAAATTCATGATTTATTTTAGACAGGTCTAAAGGAACGTGATATGAAGAAAATGTAGTCTATTTCAGAAGAACAGCATAGCTACTCTGAGTTGTCCTTATGTTAGGTCCTGATCTGGCTATGCCATATGTCTGTGGGCAACACTCATTTAGCAGACAAGATTTGCTCAGAATTCCGTGGCAAAATTGTATTGTATTTTATAGTATAAAGAATACAACTGAACAAAGCTGAATAAAATAGAAAGGATATTTTCTCCAAACGATTTGAGGGAGTGTGCACATGCAGCTATTCTGTGTTGAGCAGTTAACAAAGAAACAGTTACTCCTATATGCTTAATTTAGAGTTATTTATGTAACTTTAGTTGTGATACAAATGTTGGGCTAAATAAATAGCGAATGGAGGACGCTTTTCCCGTGGTTCATTTTCATGCCAGCCAGGTAGGCTGTACTCCTGTTGTAAAGACAAGTAATGTGCTAAATATTAGGAAAGTTGAGATAATATAGTAGGCCTAGCTCATAGAAAGCTGATGGGAACCTCCTCTTTTTAATAGAGGCCATCACTCTGTTTTCTCCCGCAATTGCATAGCCTATCGAAATGTTGCGCAACATGAGCTCATGGGCTCTCATGAAGTGTTTGATTAGATTTTTGATTACATTTGCATTGATGTCAGAGTGATTAGAGGGACATTAGAGTGCTGAGTACCAGACAGTTAGCACGTGTGGTAGGCTACTAATGACCATCAGCAGCATCAGAGCTTGGAGAAACCTAATTACTGTGACTAAACGGTCAGATGGAATTTGACTGCCTTCATGACTCATGACCACCGGTGTGGCGGTAATAAGGTCCCCGTAACAGCCCTATTCACCTCACCACCTTGAGGATTGTGGACAGAGCAATTCCCATACCAAGCCCTGATGGAACCGGTCAGGATGCTTTCGATGGTGCAGCGGTAGTATTTGGAGAGGACCCGGGGTGGCATGCCAAATTTCTTCAGCCGCCTTAGGAAGTAGACGCGCTGTTACGCCGTCTTGACAAGAAGGGTTGTGTCATTGGTCCATGTCAAGTCATCGGTGAAGTGGACGCAGAGGAATGGAAAACAGCTGACTCTCTCTACTGCAGTGAGATCGGTATTGTTAGATGGGCATGATAGAAAGGTGGTGGTAGAAATGATGGGCAAATACACAAGCTGTTTGTTGTTTTGGGATTTCGTGGTCAAAAAACATCTGTCCTTTCCAGAATGGCGATATAGTACTAACTACACCTGTCTAATGTACAGTATACTGTATGACTTGAGTAGCATTCCCTATATGTCTTAACAGGCCATGGACTGGACTCCAGTCCCCTCTAGAGAGAGAGAGAGATGTGCGTGTGTGTCTCATCTCCTATCACGAGAGGGTCGTTGTTCCTCTCGCCTCCCCCACAATGCAACTGAGGCTCTGGCTCAGCCGTTAGAGATTTAGGGGGGGCGGGGGGTGGATGTGCACCGAGCATCTCTTTGAAACCGTTCCCATGACAGGAGAGAGTGATAGAGGGATAGAGAGGGAGGGAAGGAAAGAGTGAATCTATGAGTACACGAGGGGGAGAAAGAGATGGAAGGAGGGGGATGGATGGTGGAGAGGGAGAACAAGGGATGCCTCTTCTTCTTTCTGTGCTTTATGTTGGCGCAGAGCACCCCTGCTCTCGGCGTCTGTATTTGCGTCACATATAAAGAAGTGAGTATATTGTCGCACTCCCCTCTCTGCCCTGTCTCAAATTACAGCAGGGGGTGGGAGCACTTATCAAACATTAAAGCGCGAGGCAAGGGCTGCTGTGTGTGGAAAAGAGGGGTGGGGGAAGAGAAAGAAATGGAGAGAGAGAGAAAAAGACGTAAAGCGAGAAGGAGAAAAAGAGTGGGGGAGAGAGAGAGAGAGGGAGAGGGAGATGGAGAGAGAAAAACCCCTCATGAGGGAAGAAAAAAATGAATAACCTACTTTCTGACTGCATCGCCGCTCAGTGCATATGTGGGAACTTAACGAGTCAAACACACACGCACGCACATATACACACACACACACACACACTGGCACATCAGACAGACAGACAGGCACATGCACATACGCACGCACGCACGCACACACACACACACACACACACTGGCACATCAGACAGACAGACAGGCACACGCACATACGCACGCACACACACACACACTGGCACATCAGACAGACAGGCACACGCACATGCACACTCACGCACACACACATACATACTCAAGCGCACATACACACACACACACTGACACGTCACACACAGTACATAATAAATACAGGACTTTTGTAGGATGCTGCCCAAGGGGCTAACTGCCGCCATACATACTGCTGTCACACACACACACACACACACTGCCGTGCAGTGCCCAGGCACAGCTAGAAGCTTGAGGATGACTGAAGACGTGTTGTAATGTAAATACATAAACACCTCTGTGATTAATGATGGGCCATTACCACACAGCTGTGTTAGGAATAAACTCGCTCCCTGACATTCTGTGACCCACCCCTTGAGAAGTACAGTACCAAGCAAGCTGCTACTCACATCCTCCATATCATGTATGCAGTGCCTTCGGAAAGTATTCAGACCCCTTGACTTTTTCCACATTTTGTTACGTTACAGCCTTATTCTAAAATGGATTAAATAAAAACAATTCCTCAGCAATCTACACACAATACCCCATAATGACAAAACGAAAACAGATTTAAAGAATTTTTTGCAAATGTTGTACAAATAAAAAACAGAAATACCTTACTTACGTAAGTATTCAGACCCTTTGCTATGAGACTCGAAATTGAGCTCAGGTGCATCCTGTTTCCATTGATGATCCTTGAGATGTTTCTACAACTTGATTGGAGTCCACTTGTGGTAAATTCAATTGATTGGACATGATTTGGAAAGGTCCCACATTTGACAGTGCATGTCAGAGCAAAAACCAAGCCATGAGGTTGAAGGAATTGTCCGTAGAGCTCCGAGACAGCATTGTGTTGAGGCACAGATCTGGGGAAGGGTACCGAAAAATCTCTGCAGCATTGAAGGTCTCCAAGAACACAGTGGCCTCCAGGCTCGTCCACCTAGGCTCGTCCTAGAGCCGCCGCCCGGCCAAACTGAGCAATTGGGGGAGAAGGGCCTTGGTCAGGGAGGTGACCAAGAACCCGATGGTCACTGACAGAGCTCTAGAGTTAATCTGTGGAGATGGGAGAACCTTCCAGGTAGGACAACCATCTCTTCAGCAACCCACCAATCAGGCCAGCTGGAAGCCACTACTTAGTAAAAGCCATATGACATTCCGCTTGGAGTTTGCCAAAAGCACCTAAAGACTTTCAGACCATAAGAATCAAGATGAATCCAATGATTACATCTTTGGCCTGAATGCCAAGCGTTATGTCTGGAGGAAACCTGGCACCTTCCCTACGGTGAAGCCTGGTGGTGGCAGCATCATGTTGTCGGGATGTTTTTCAGTGGCAGTGACTGGGAGACTAGTCAGGATCGAGGGAAAGATGAACGGAGCAAAGTACAGAGAGATCCTTGATGAAAAGCTGCTCCAGAGCTCTCAGGACATCAGACTGTGGCGAAGGTTCACCTTCCAACAGGACAACAACCCTAAGCACACAGGCAAGACAATGCAGGAGTGGCTTCGGGACAAGTCTCTGAATGTCTTTGAGTGGCCCAGCCAGACTTGAACCTGATCGAATATCTCTGGAGAGACCTGAAAATAGCTGTGCAGCGACGCTCCCCATCCATCCTGACAGAACTTGAGAGGATCTGCAGAAAAGAACGGGAGAAATTCACCCAAATATAGGTGTGCCAAGCTTGTAATGTCATACCCAAGATGACTCGAGGCTGTAATTGCTGCCAAAAGTGCTTCAACAAAGTACTGAGTAAAAGGTCTGAATACTTATGCAAATGTGATATTCCCTTTAAAAAAAAGTTTTTTCAATTAGCAAAACAAATGTAAAAACCTGTTTTAGCTTTGTGGGTTATTGTGAGGTGGAAAACTATTTAATCAAAATGTGGACAAAGTCAAGGGGTCTGAATACCTTCCGAAGGCACTGCACTTCTCCTTCCTCTCTCCAAGAGGAGATGGACAGTGACCGAAAGGTTGCTGGTTTGAATCCCCAAGCCAACTAGGTGAAAAATCTGTCAATGTGCCCTTAAGCAAGGCACGTAACCTTAATTGCTCTGGATTTTTAAAAATTGTACCTTTATTTAACTAGGCAACTCAGTTAAGAACAAATTCTTATTTTCAATGACGCCTAGGAACAGTGGGTTAACTGCCTGTTCAGGGGCAGAACGACAGATTTGTACCTTGTCAGCTCTGGGATTTGAACTTGCAACCTTCTAACCACTAGGCTACCCTGCCGCCCCAAATGCTAAATTACTTAAATCTAAATATACTGATCCCAGGGTTTCTGTTAGCCAGCAATTGCCAGATTTTGGTCATAAATAAAACTGTTGCCAGCCAATTAATTAATGGATCTACCAGTCGATGTAAATACATTTGAATGTCATGCTTATTGGTCTATAGGTCAGTTGCATAATATAGTGGAATTAAATTAGCGTGTGTGTATTTTCATTAGTGATCATGTAGCCCATTGTATTTATCCAACACCACACGCGCACAGCATTCAGAGCCTGCGTGCAAAGTTATTTTTATTTGCGCATTTTCGTGGAACAGTTTCATTCAATAAATGTTTTTTCAAAATCATTGTCACTTGGTTAAACACAAAAATCAGAATTTAAATGGGAAAATCGAAGTGTTCAAATTCAACTAATGCGATTCCCCCCCACCTCTGCCATATAGACAGATTGAAAAACCATGATCCATTGGCCGCTAAAGAAATGAGAGCATAGAACTCAGCCTATAGGCCAATACATACCTTCCATTGTCAACTAAGTCAAAATACCTAAAGCCGATAAATAAAAAAGTTGAAAATATAGTAAATTCAAGTTATTTCAATTGCATTCATGTCTCTACTCAGCCTGTCATGCCTCCCTTTCGATCTGTCTTGAGCTGCTATTTTTATCAATTCCCCATGACATATGTTTACTACTGGTGACATACAGTATGTCATGGGGAATTGATCAGAATAAACAATCAAAGGGCAAACAATTCACACAATGAAACACTGAACGCACAAGAATTGTCGGGAGACAGCTGAGGACATTTTGGAAAGTTGAGTTCATGCATTCTGGAGAAATACTCGCCTATATATTCGCCACACATCCCTCCCGTTCTTCTTGGCTCAACATTTTAAATTATACTCAAGACACATTATCTTCACATATATTTTAGTTGCTTTTCACTGACAACCGCAATTCAATAATCAGATAGGCCTATTGCCACGCGCTCTGCCCAAATTGCTGGCTACCCAAAAAGGCCTACAAGCTTGTTATTTCAAACAATCCACAGCTCAAAAAAAAAAAAAAAAGCTAATGATTCTGGATTCCTCTGTGACTAAATCATGCTTTCTGGTGAAGTATTTTTAATTATTTAATTTATTTCTGTATAGAATAGAGAGGAATTATTATAATTTTGGCACATTTCTTTCAATTTACTTCCCTAGCCTATTCGACACGGCGCCTATGAAAGACTTCCTCATATGCCATCATGCTATCTCCAGGTTTCATATCAACTTACTTTTGTTGTCCAGAAGCCAAAGGCACAATCCTAGTCATATTAGTAGCCCATCCTAGTTGTTGCGTCTTTAAATTCCTCCTCTTTCATCTCTGTCACATATGGAACCACTTTCATCAGGTGTGATGTTTAGAATGGAGTTTTCCCGCAAATTGTATTTTGGCAAATGTTTGAACATTTGGTTTTATTGGCTGCTTCATTACAGGAGTTGCTTGTTCTGTTAAAATGAATTACCATAATCTAAATGTGATTTATGTAATTCTGAGCACCGTGGGTGGACGCGCTAATGGGTTACGCACCAATGCATATGGGCCGGTACATTTCTCAAATGGCCGGTAAATTAAAATCTTCCTGGTCACGTTGTCCGGCGCTACATTTTCCTAACGGAAACCCTGACTGAACCCCATATTTATTCATTTGTGCTGTGTCCTCCATCTCGCCTCTGCAGTTAAATCAACATGGCGCTTCAACACAACCACTGGATTAGAGGAGGGGATGAATATTCATTCACATGCTATTAGATCTCAAACAGGAAGAGAGAAAGACAGGGTACACAGTATATTGTTAGTTATGGATCTATCGTGTTATTGTGTGTTTTCTGGACTTCGGGAAGCCCAGTAATAATTGCCTAGTGGGGATAAATAAAGTCAATTTAATCGAGAGAGAGAGAAAGAAAAGACTGCTGTTTTTTGGCGCATTGGTGGTGCATCTGCATTAGGGTTGAATAGCGGGAACCGGGTTACCGAGATTTAAATAACTGCGAGAAACGGGTAAATTATAATACATTATTTCTATGAACAGCATGATGTGAAATGGAACTGTTAAATTATATGCCTAAATCTGTCTTCTCTACGGCCTTCTCTCTGCTATCTGCATGATCAATCATGGGTGAGGACAGACAGCGCATCTCGGTATGGAGCTCAGTTCACAATGCATGTATCATCTCATTATGGTAACTATTTTCTTGTGACAGGTACGCCTACAGCTACATTTGCTGCAGCATAGCCTGTGTTACAGTAATATAAGGAATGAATGCGCGTCTAATTTTCACAAATCCCACCTGGTTTGCGGGGCTTACTTTATTTTTTCTGAGATAATTTTGTAATATTGCAGCCGCAGTTTTAAAACAGCCTACCACTAGAATACATCTGTGCGATCGTGGGCATTCTCCTGCAGTCTTCCTCTCTCTACATCGGTTCCAATCAAATTGTATCCAAAATAGATAATCTCGTTCAAGATATATACAGTTGAAGTCTACATACACTTAGGTTGGAGTCATTAAAACTCGTTTTTCAACCACTGCACAAATGTCTTGTTAACAAACTATAGTTGTGGCAAGTCGGGTAGGAAATAAACTTTGTGCATGACACACGTCATTTTTCCAACAATTGTTTACAGACAGATTATTTCACTTATAATTCACTGTATCACAATTCCAGTGGGTCAGAAGTTTACATACACTAAGTTGACTGTGCCTTTAAACAGCTTGGAAAATTCCAGAAAATGACATCATGGCTTTAGAAGCTTCTGATAGGCTAATTGACATCATTTGAGTCAATTGTAGGTGTACCTGTGTATTTCAAGGCCTACCTTCAAACTCAGTGCAGCTTTGCTTGATGACATGGGAAAATCAAAAGAAATCAGCCAAGACCTCAGAAAAACATTGTAAACCTCCACAAGTCTGGTTCATCCTTGGGAGCAATTTCCAAACGGCAGGTTGCACGTACATCTGTACAAACAATAGTATGCAAGTATAAACACCATGGGACCACACAGCTGTCATACCACTCAGGAAGGAGATGCATTCTGTCTCCTCGAGATGAACGTACTTTGGTTTGAAAAGTGCAAATCAATCCCAGAACACAGCAAAGGGCCTTGTGAAGATGCTGGAGGAAACAGGTATCTATATCCACACTAAAACTAGCCCTATCGACATAACCTGAAAGGCCGCTCAGCAAGGAAGAAGCCACTGCTCCAAAACTGCCATAAAAAAAGCCAGACTACGGTTTGCAACTGCACATTGGGACAAAGATCGTACTTTGGAGAAATTACCTCTGGTCTGATGAAACAAAAATAGAACTGTTTGGCCATAATGACCATCGTTGTGTTTGGAGGAAAAAGGGTGGATGCTTGCAAGCCGAAGAACACCATCCCAGCTGTGAAGCACGAGGGTGGCAGCATCATGTTGTAGGGGTGCTTTGCGGCAGGAGGGACTGGTGCAGTTCATAAAGTAGATGGCATCTTGAGGACGGAAAATTATGTGGATATATTGAAGCAACATCTGAAGACATCAGTCAGGAAGTTAAAGCTTGGTCATGTCAGGACCGGGTTACGAACCCAGGTCTCCAGTGTGAGAAACAGTCACTTAGCAAACTGAGCCACAAATAGTCAGCAGAACCCAGAAGATGAGGCAGACACAGCAGTACTTGAGACAGTGTTTTAATCAAGTAAAAAGGAAAGTTCTTCAGGCAAAAATATAACTCCACAACGTCAAAAGTAATTCCAAGAGAACAAAGGTAATCCTCCAAGTCAAAAAGGTAAATCCACAAGGTGGTAGGTACAGCAGAAAAAAAGCCTCAAAACATACTAAAAAATAAATAAATCAACAACAACAGAGTTCCACAAGAGAGTCCAACTGGAGCAACAAATGTTCACAGCATCACTGGGGCTGGGTGCTAACATTCAAACACAGAGCAAAGAACTGAGCAAAACTAAGGGTTTAAATACAATCAAGGAAAATGAGGCACAGGTGCAAATAATAACTGGGAACAAGGGAAAACAAAAGGGTCAAAAAGCACAATGGGGGCATCTAGTGACCAAAACCGGAACAACCCTGGCCAAATCCTGACAGGTCGCAAATGGGTCTTCCAAATGGACAATGACCCCAAGCATACTTCCAAAGTTGTGGCAAAGTGGCTTAAGGACAACGATGTCAATGTATTGGAGTGGCCATCACAAATGGGCCAAAATTCACCCAACTTATTGTTGGAGGCTACCCGAAACATTTGTCCCAAGTTAAACACTTTAAAGGCAATGCTATCAAATACTAATTGAGTGTATGTTAACTTCTGACCCACTGGGAATGTGATGAAATAAATAATAGCTGAAATAAATAATTCTCTCTACTATTATTCTGACATTTCACATTCTTAAAATAAAGTGGTGATCCTAACTGACCTAAGACAGGGAATTTTTACTAGGATTAAATGCCAGGAGTTGTGAAAAACTGAGTTAAACTGTATTTGGCTAAGGAGTATGTACATTTCTGACTTCAACTGTCAAACTTTTGGACCGTAGTGTCTTCGTGAGATGCAGAGTAGGTGAACAGATGATATCTTCATGTGTGGTTCCTACCTTGAAGCATGGAAGAATTTATAATAATATTTTTTTTATTCAACCTTTATTTAACTTGGCAAGTCAGTTCAGAACAAATTCTTATTTACAATGGCGGTCTGCCCCTGCCAAATCCAGATCAATTGTGCGCCGCCCTATGGGACTCCCAATCACGGCTGGATATGATTCAGCCTGGATTTGAACCAGCGACTGTAGTGTCACCTCTTGCACTGAGATGCAATGCCTTAGATTGCTGCGCCACTCAGTAGGAAGAGGTGTGATGGTGTGGGGGTGCTTTGCTGGTGACACTGTCAGTGATTTATTTAGAATGCAAGGTACACATAACCAGCATGGCTACCACAGCATTCTACAGCGATACGCCATCACATCTGGTTTACGCTCAGTGGGACTATAATTTGTTTTTCAACAGTGCAATGACCCAACATACCTCCAGGCTGTGTAAGGGCTATTTGACCAAGAAGCAGAGTGATGGAGTACTGCATCAGATGACCTGGCCTCCACAATCACCCGACCTCAACCCAATTGAGATGGTTTGGGATGAGTTGGACCAAAGAGTGAAGGTAAAGCAGCCAACAAGTGCTCAGCATATGTGGGAACTCTTTCAAGACTGTTGGAAAAGCATTTCAGGTGAAGCTGGTTGAGAGAATGCTAAGAGTGTGCAAACCTGTCATCAAGGCAAAGGTTGGATACTTTGAAGAATCTAAAATATATTTGTTAACACTTTTTTGGTTACTACATGATACCATATGTTATTTCATAGTTTTGATGTCTTCACTATTATTCTACAATATAAAATAGTAAAAATATAGAAACACCCTTGAATGAGGAAGTGTATCCGAACTCTTGACTGTTGCTGTATTTATACAATGGGTGGATCTAATCCTGAATCCTGAATGCTGATTTTGTTATTTTTTTAATTTTTTAATTTTTTAAACATTTTTTATTGAATATTAAAGCATACAAACTACTTACAGTGAAGCCGCTCAATATTTACATTACATTCAGTCATATAACAGACTCTCATCCAGAGCGACCCACAGAAGCAACCAGGGTCAACGCCCAGCTCAAAGGCACGTCGACAGATCTCCCAAAAGGTCAAAATGGGGACCCGAACCAGCCATCGGCCCAAGCTCCCAACCGCCAGGCCACCAGCCCTCCAAGATCCCCCCTACATTTCCCCGAGAGCTGACCCTCAACCACCCGAGACCCCCTCCCCCATTCCCCACCCCATGCACCAGCAACCAACAAAATGAACAAAAGAGAAAAAAGACAAAACAACAATGCCAAACCAAAAGCCATAAGGATAACAAAACTCATAACAGCAACAGGCCAACTGAATACATTTGAGCGCATGTATGGCACTATTTACAAGTGTGTGTCCGTGTATATGCAGGTGTGTGCGTTTGAATGAGAGTGTGTGTATATTCGTGTGTATATGCATGTGTACACGCGTACAAACACTTGCGTGGCATCCGCCTTAGGCAACCAGGCATTAGCTGTAACAGCGTTACCCCGTTGTCATTTAAACTGACTTTTTGTTTTGTTTTATTTTTACTTAATTTTTTGACTTTTATCTTTGACCGTCATTCTGTCCCCCGCCCAGCAACTCCACTCCCACTTGTCTCCAATTCCACATCCCAAGCCTCAGCTTCCCTCAGCCCATCCCACCTGTCTCTGCTGGCCACCCTCTTCGGATTTCTACCAGCCATATATCTTTCAACTCTGCTGTGATGTTTAACATACAACTTGAATCTATCTAATTGAACAGAATCCACAGATAGTGAGTTGAAGATAAATACTTTTACTAAGAGTATTTGTATATTAGTAATTGACTGACCCGTTCTCTCCAGGTCTCCCAACAATGCTATTTTTAGGGTCAATTTTAGATTAATGTTATGCATTTTCAGCCATTCCTGAACCTGAGACCAGAAGCAGGCTTACCTGAGGGGCAATACCAAAACAAATGGTCTATTGATTCTGTATCCTCACAACAAAATCTGCAGAGCTATGATGATGACTGTATGCCCCAAATATTCAACGTTTTGTTGGTGGCAAAAAATCTGTACAGTAATTTAGCTGACCACCCGCTAAATCTATCACGTTTAGATGCCTATTTACTCTGTTCCATCTGACTGCGCATTCCAATGTCTCATCAGCCCATCCAAGCAATTTATAAACTTGATTTCCACTAAAAAAAACATTTAGACATTATCTCACATTTCTTTTAGACTAACATTTAGTTTTCAACATCGGAGATTTGTATAAACCTTGCTGTCTGTCTCGCTGACATTTGCAACACTGTTTCAATATTCAAGATCTCCAGCTGTCCCATGGTAATGAACGTGTCGGGAGTCGGGACGAGACAGCGTTTCTCAGCCAGTTGAAATCATGAATCAGCTGGCATAGTTGTTATGGATATATGCAAAGAATTGTCAACTGGAAAAAGGTGAAACAAAATGAAGTGCAGCTAGTTTGCAGTCTTTCCAGCTTCAGTGTGAAGTGATTGTGTTACTGTAGCTGTGTTGTTGGCTAGGTCTTCTGAACAACAGTGTCCTGACAAGAGAGCACATTATCTATGCCAAGTCGAAATCGCTCCTCATTAGCTCATTATTATGGATGTGTCCAAATAAATGTCACTAGAACACAGCTTCAGCAATTGCAAATGCAGCTATTGATGTTATTCTGGCTGCACTGTTTGACGGGACTGTAAGTTAGCTGTTGTTGGCTATCAAGCACGGGATAAGAACATTCCCAGCCAGTGTGGCAATGGGACATTTAGAACGAACGACAGGGTGGTGTCTATAGATACAGAACAAAAAAACTGAATGACTGGGTTGCGTCTGGCAACTGAACCAATAGAACAAATGACAAGCTGGCTTGGGTAGAAACCCTAGATTTGTGTCGGGACTACATCTTGTGGAAGAATGAAATAGTATGAATAAATTCATCAAAATAATGTTTTTAATGAAAATATGTCAATCATTATTTGAATATGTTGTTAACCCATTGTGTAAAAGTGATAATGCCCTCTATCCTCCAAACACCGGCTTCTCGGACATTATCACCTAAATATACACTGAGTATACAAAACATTAGGAGCACATTCCTAATATTGAGTTGCAGCCCCTTTTGCTCTCAGAAAAGATTCATTCTTCAGGGCATGGACTCTACAAGGTGTCGAAAGCGTTCCACAGGGATGCTGGCCCATGTTGACTCCAGTGCTTCCCGCAGTTGTGTCAAGTTGGCTGGATGTCCTTTGGGTGGTGGACCATTCGTGACACACAGGGGAAACTGTTGAGCGTGAAAAACCCAGTGGAGATGCAGTTCTTGACACTCACAAATCGGTGCGCCTGGCACTTGCTACCATACCCTGTTCAAAGACACTTAAATATTTTGTCTTGACACACATACACAATCCATTTCTCAATTGTCTCAAGGCTTAGAAATCCTTCTTCAACCTGTCTCCATCCCTTCATCTACACTGTTTGAGGTGGATTTAACAAGTTACATCAACAAGGGACCACCTGGATTCACCTGCTCAGCAGGGGTTCTTAATATTTTTGGTAGTCAGTGTCTATATATATATATATATATATATCTATATATATATATACAGTAGATAGAGTCCTACCCTACATCTTTCAGATAATATATTAAATACAGTATTAGCCTTAAATTTAGCTAAGGAATGATGCATAAGTGTCACGCCCTGACCTTAGAGCCTTTTAATGTCTCTTTGGTTTGGTCAGGGTGTGATTTGGGGTGGGCATTCTATGTTTTGTTATCTATGATTTTGTATTTCTATGTTTTGGTCGGGTATGGTTCTCAATCAGGAAACAGCTGTCTATCGTTGTCTCTGATTGGGAACCATACTTTAGCCCCTTTCCCTCCTTTCTTTGTGGGAAGTTGACTTTGTTTAGGGCACATAGCCTTCAGCTTCACGGTTTGTTTGTAGTGTTTATTCTTGGGGTCATCTTAAATAAAGAATATGTACGCTCACCACGCAGCACCTTGGTCCTCCTCCTTCAACAGCCGTGACAATAAGCTTCTAACTTATAGCCTCGGTCTCTTGCACAATACGCACCTGCTCTCCGCTGTCCTCTCTCCTTAAAAGACACTCCTTAGAGCTTGTCGTCCCAGGAAAAGTCAGACTAGAATAGCTTGCAGGATTTCTTTGTTCTTGCATTTCTTATACTAATATACTCTTCAAAGAGGAAAGCAAGCTCTTGTTTGCTGAATATTAAATACAGCAGCCAATAGAAAGACGTTTGAAGGAAGAGAGAACTTGCGATGGTGGTTGGCTACAGCAGTTTATTGATCCAGACCCATAACCATTCAATGTTTATGATGAAAGTAAAAGCCGTCTGCATCTTATTCTACTCCTATATTATTCACGCATGTCATTACAATGATGAAGATAAAGACAACAGCACTTTTTTTCATTTAACAGTTGAAAGCCTAGGAAGGACTGAAGCAACAACAGAGAGAGAAAGAGGAGGTAGACTAATATGCACGTCGCACGACATTAGGGAAAATATCATGAAAGGTATATATGTGTCAGCCTACTAATTGTATAAATGTAAAATAGCCCTATCATATTTAAACATTTGTAACTTTGTAGGCCTGCACCAGCGTCACATGTTCTCTCCTAGCTTCATGGTTTGAACGTAGTACATCATTCCAGTCCATATAATATAATGCAGGACAGTACAATCCAAACTAAAAAAAGATTTAGCCTACTGGAGCTTGTTTCATTGATTTACTCAAGAGAACACAGATACATCTATGGACGTTCATGTTTTAACTGTCGCGCGCAATGAGCGGTAGCCCACACAGGGCATTCGGTAAATGTGGAAAAAGTCAAAGGGTCTGAATACTTTCCGAATGCCCTGTATATCATAGGCTATGTGTTGGGTTTTGGGCTTATAAAATGTCTTTAATGTCTAGTTCATAAAATGTTTTTAATGTTTGTCTCATCAGGTTCAGGTAGCATCAGGGTAAAATGTTCATGCTGATCAAAGCTCTAATCAAATCCATACATATTTATATTCTTTCTATGTTTAGAATGACATTCCGGTTATTGGCGAGAAATACCGTGTTACCCGGGAGAAGAGTGAACACTTGTAGAATGGCGGAAAAATATTGAACCCTAATCAGTATCACTGATTTAGGGGTAAATCAAACATCAACGACAACAATATCGCTGATGACGTAACGTTCTGATACAATTGAATGTGTCATGCAACCCATCTGGGGGGAAATCTCCCTCTGTCTCTCTCTCTCCATCTCTTCCCCAATACCCTCCAGTGCCTTGTCCCCAGCCTAATCTGCACTCCCACTCTACTCCAGTCTGCCCTCAGGGCCTCCAGTACCAGTGGCCCCTCACCAGTCCCGGACCCCCCCAGCCTTCTGTCTACTGCCCTGGGGCCACAGCCCATCAGCTCCCTGGGTCCTCACCATATGTCTGCCTGGTAATGTTCACTTCCAATGATAACATACTGCTGACTGACTGAGGGCTAATTGGAGCTAATGTTGGGCTCGGGGTCATTACAGTCAATTGAACTCAGTCAATTGAATCTCACTTAAAGTAAATGTAGAATGAGTCCGTACCTGTTGAAACCGCCGCGTCCGTTTGCGATATTACAACAACAAATAAGTTACTTCAAACAACAAACTCAGTTTTTTCCCCCTTTGACATCATCACACATTATTACACGGTAGAACAACAGAGTGTGTATTTTTTTTACACGTTGCTGGAGGCTCCGCTCCTTCGTTTCATCAACAAAACAACAACAAATGCGCTGGGACGAACAGTGGCGCGGTTTCACATGCAGTCAAATGACCAAATCTCCCTCTAGTGGCCTCATGGGTGGGACGTAATTAATCTGTTTCATAATTCATTCAAAAAAATAATACATTTACACGCAGAAAATCTGGTATTTCTATGTCAAATGGTTTTGTTATATTTAAGTCTTCTGTGATGTATATAAAAGTGTAATATTGGGATGCAAACTCAAAATGTAATACATTTCAACTCTCTATCTGACATGGTACAGGTGTCTTCTTTTGTTTAAGCCCATAGCCATGTGTGTGAGGTGTAGACTTTTGTTTCAAAGTAGATTTGTTTAAGACTACCAAGAAGCACTGTGTGACCCTGATTTAGCCCACTGCAGTACAATGTTAAATGATATGCACCATAAGTGCATGTTTTCAAAAGGTAAGTATGAGAACTGGTATTCTGAGGCAAAGTCAAACACATATAGTGAAATATCTATGATCACTTGAATCATCAATTTTAATAGCACCCATCTCTTAAAGTACTGTAACAGTAACCATCCAGGGCCCTTGGCCGTGTCCTCTACCCTACTGAGCAGCTCTTCTCCTGGCCTTAAGCGGTGTCATCCTCGAACTCTCCCACCCCAGCTAGCACATAACGTTCTGAGAACCATATGTTTCATATAACTTGGTGAGAGCGTGGTTGTCAAATGGTTATTTTGCATACAACCGTCCCTCAACTTTCTGGGAATGGTGCAGGATAGTTGCTTGACTGTGGAACATTCTCAGCACATTGGAACTTCAGGAACTTGCCAAAAAACATGAATTTCTTGTTATTTCATTACTTTAACAGAATGTTTCCTAAAAGTTGAAACACGGTTACATTTAATTTACATTTTGGTAATGTTTTGGAACATGGTTTGACATTAGGAATGTTCTCAAATAGTTAATAGAATGTTAAGAAACAACATTCTTCTGTGGGAATTTCATTACTTTTGCATAATTTAGGTTCTCAACTTTTTCCAAGAACGTTAAGAAAATGTTCCATAAAAACGATTAGAAAACTTCAGTAAGTTTCAAAGAATGTTTTAAGAATGTTATATGAAAACACATCTACATTCCGTTCTCAGCATCAACAAAACTCTCGCCATCCTCTATCTTTAATAAGTGTGTTCAGGTGTGTTGGCCACACCCACTAATTGGCCACACCTGATCTTAATGAGTGCTTGTTTCCTTTGAAATGGGGGTCTGTTTGAATAGACTAAAATTAACAGCTTTCTAGGAGCTAAAAAAAAACATGGCATGCTAGCTCCATCCCGGTGGCACTGTGGACAGATTCCATGGATAGACAACACAGGATTATAGGTTCAAATGTCACTGATGCCGTGCCACAATAAATAAAAAATAACTGTGTTTGCATAATTAATGCCTCAGCAAATTTACTTCCATGTGTGCTTGGAGTTCAAAACAGTTAACCCCAACTAAACTAGCAGTGCTATTAAGTCTAATTGAATCATTCAATGAAAGTTTGAAGGAAGTTATTCAAAAACCTCCAAATAACCTGTCATTTATTTTCTCAGAACATTAATAAAACCTCCCAGGAAAACTTTCACGGAACATTGGTAAAATGTTCTCAGAACCTCCCTGCAACCTAAAAATGTACGTTCCCAGAACAGGCAAAATGTTCACTTCCATTCTCAGAAAGCTTGCATTTTTTAGCGGTCAGGAAACGTATAGCATCGTTGCCAGTACCAATGGGAAACCAAAAATGTACGTTCCCACAACTTCCAAGGAACCAAATGTGCTAGCTGGGGTGTGTGTGTTTTATAAGAGTGTGTGTGAGTGCAATTAGCCCTAGCTGATTGCTAGAGGAGTCAGTCAGGACTCAGACAGAAGGGCAGTCAGAGAACAACGCTGGGGCTGGCTGTGATGCACTACCACCCGCCCAGAAACTAGTGAGAGGCACGCACACTTGGGCAGTCACACACACACACACACACACACACACACACACACACACACACACACACACACACACACACACATACATACACACATACACACACATACACACACATACATACACATACATACACACATACACACACATACACACACACACACACACACACATATACACACAGGAGCACACACACATATACAATATACAGTTATATAAAGTAGGAAGTTTACATAACCCTTTGCCAAATACAATTAAACTCAGTTTTTCACAATTCCTGACATGTAATCCTAGCAAAAATGCCGTCTTAGGTCAGTTAGGATCACCACTTTATTTTAAGAATGTGAAATGTCAGAATAATAGTGGAGAGAATGATTTATTTCAGCTTATATTTCTTTCATCACATTCCCAGTGGGTGAGAGGTTTACATATACTCAATTAGTATTTGGTAGCATTGTCTTTAAATTGTTTAACTCTGGTCAAATGTTTCGGGTAGCCTTCCACAAGCCTCCCACAATAAGTTGTGTGAATTTTGGCCCATTCCTCCTGACAGAGCTGGTGTAACTGAGTCAGGTTTTTAGGCCTCCTTGCTCGCACAGGCTTTTTCAGTTCTGCCCACAATTTTTCTATGGGATGGGGGTCAGGGCTTTGTGATGGCCACTCCAATACCTTGACTTTGTTGTCCTTAAGCCACTTTGGAAGTATGCTTGGAGTCATTGTCCATTTGGAAGACCCATTTGAGACCAAGCTTAAACTTCTTGACTGATGTCTTGAGATGTTGCTTCAATATTTCCACATAATTTTCCTTCCTCATGAAGTACACTACTTTGTGAAGTACACTAGTTCCTCCTGCGGCAAAGCACCCCCACAACATGATGCTGCCACCCCCTGTGCTTCACGATTGGGATAGTGTTCTTCGGCTTGCAAGCCTCCCCCTTTTTCCTTCAAACATAACAATGGTCATTATGGCTAAACAGTTGTATTTTTGTTTCATCAGACCAGAGGACATTTCTCCAAAGAGTATAATCTTTGTCCCCATGTGCAGCTGCAGACCGTAGTCTGGCTTTTTGATGGTGGTTTTGGAGCAGTGGCTTCATCCTTGCTGAGCGGCCTTTCTGATTATTTTTTATTTATTTTATTTATTTCACCTTTATTTAACTAGGCAAGTCAGTTAAGAACAAATTCTTATTTTCAATGACAGCCTAGGAACAGTGGGTTAACTGCCTGTTCAGGGGCAGAACGACAGATTTGTACCTTGTCAGCTCGGGGGTTTGAAATTGCAACCTTCCAGTTACTAGTCCAACGCTCTAACCACTAGGCTACTCTGCTGCCCCATTATGTTGATACAGGACTCGTTTTACTGTGGATATAGATACTTTTGTACCTGTTTCCTCCAGCATCTTCACAGGGTCCTTTGTTGTTGTTCTGGGATTGATTTGCACTTTTCGCACCGAAGTACGTTCATCTCTAGGAGACAGAACGCTTCTCCTTCCTGAGCGGTATGACGGCTGCGTGGTCCCATGGTGTTTATACCTGCGTACTATTGTTTGTACAGATGAACGTGGTACTTCAGGCGTTTGGAAATTGCTCCAAAGGATGAACCAGACTTGTGGAGGTCTACAATTTTATTTCTCAGGTCTTAGCTGATTTCTTTTGATTTTCCCATGATGTCAAGCAAAGAGGCACTGAGTTTGAAGGTAGGCCTTGAAATACATCCACAGGTACACTTCCAATTGACTCAAATTATGTCAATTAGCCTATCAGAAGCTTCTAAAGCCATGACATCATTTTCTGGAATTTTCCAAACTGTTTAAAGACATAATCAACTTAGTGTACTTCTGACCCAATGGAATTGTGATACAGTGAATTGTATGTGAAATAATCTGTCTGTAAACAATTGTTGGAAACATTACTTGTGTCATGCACAAAGTAGATTTCCTAACTGACTTGCCAAAACTATAGTTTGTTAACAAGAAATTTGTGGAGAGTTTTAATGACTCCAACCTAAGTGTATGTAAACTTCCCACATCTATTGTACCTGTTATCTACCTGTGGACCTCTGTGTTATATCTGTTGTATCAGATATATCCAGTGTCTGTCTGTCTGTCTGTCTGTCTGTCTGTCTGTCTGTCTGTCTGTCTGTCTGTCTGTCTGTCTGTCTGTCTGTCTGTCTGTCTGTCTGTCTGTCTGTCTGTCTGTCTGTCTGTCTGTCTGTCTGTCTGTCTGTCTGTCTGTCTGTCTGTCTGTCTGTCTGTCTGTCTGTCTGTCTGTCTGTCTGTCTGTCTGTCTGTCTGTCTGTCTGTCTGTCTTTATCAGCTGTATGGGCGTGTATGTGTAGACAGATAAGACATAACAAGCAGAGTGATGTGGCCCTTGTCTCTTGTCTCTCAGTCTTTTTCCCCATAAGGTTCTGGTCAAAAGTAGTGCACTAGGGAATAGGGTGCCATTTGGAACATAGCCCCTCTCTGTCTGTCAGACAGTGATTCATCTAACCAGTAGCTGGCTAATGAGTTTCCAGTCCCCTCCATGGTCCTTAGAGCTAGACCCAGAGCCACTGACCGTCGGCAGAAACCATGCTCTCACACAAGCTCAAACCCTGTAAATATTTTCTTTTAACTCTTGCTGTCGTATTGTTTCCAATTTTGTGCTCTGTTGGTCCGAAACCTCTGAGTCACCCTCCCTGAAGTGAAGTGTTGAAGTGTGTGTGTAGCTGTCTACAATTCTCCCACCAACCCTCATTCTCCTCTCATGAATCACTTCTGTTCTCTCTCTCTCTCTCTCTCTCTTTCTCCCTTTCTGCCTCTCTTTCTCTCTCCCTCTCCCTCTTTCCTGTCCTTTCTAACTCTAGTAGAATTGGCATCCTATCAGACCATTCTTGCTGAGAGTCTTTTACCAGTTCAGTGAATGAGGATTTGGAGAGAATCACCAGTGAATTAACAATACAGTAACACACACACACACATACACACACACACACACACACACTGCAAGGTCAGATAATAGCGATAATAGATAGTAACTGGCTGGTGAGTAGTTAGATAGTAGCCATCAAAGCACTATTGACATTGTTGTGTGTAAGCAACAGAGAAAACATGTATCTAAAGAGTGAGGGAGAGAAAAGAGAGAGAATGGTGAGAGATGAAAGAGAGAATGGTGAGAGATTAGAGAGAGAAAGAGAGAGCAATAAAGAGAATGACGAGATAATAGAAAGAAAGAGAGAGTGAAAGCGAGAGAGACAATGGTGAGAGAATAGAGAGAGAGAATGGCGAGATAATAGAGAGAATAGAGAGAATAGAGAGAGAATGTTGAGAGAATAGAGAGGTAAAGAAAGAGAAAGGTGAGCGAAAGAGAATGGTGAGAGAGAAAGAGAGAGAATGATAGAGAAAGGTGAGAGTTTGCAAACAAATCATCAGGTCTGAAACGAGAGATATGGCACTATCTGATTGCTGTCTCTTCAGGCTCTCTTTTCCTCTCCTATCTCTCTCTCCCTCCGTCGTTGACTTTCCCACTGAACTCTCGGTCAACTCATCCCTCTCTTCCTCCCTGGCGGACAGACCGAGAGATAGAGGAGCGGTGATGGGGGGGACGATACCAACTCTCGGTCAACTCATCCCTCTCTTCCTCCCTGGCGGACAGACAGAGAGATAGAGGAGCGGTGATGGGGGGGACGATACCATAAAAGAAAATAAAGAAATAAAGAAGGGAGACAGTTCTAGTGACAGTGGTATGAACTGCTACTGACCTGCCCGTTGGCATGGCCAACCTCTGTCTTGAGCTGTCTGCCTGCTGTCACCATGGTGACCGACCAGCCGCCCCGCCTCAAAGAATGCCGAGCCGTCGTCCTGTCACAGGGGGGGTCAGACTGGGTCTCCCACTCTGCTCTCTCTTCCGTTGTCACCCGCAGAGACTAAAGGGGCAATCTGCTCCCTCAATCACTGTCTTCTACCGTCACTGTGTCAAGGCTTCAGATTGACCTCCCCAACACTTAGACCAAACACATACACAGTGTCAGGTAGCTACATCGTCTCCACACTGTCAACTGGGATTTTGTCATATTTTATTTGTAATTAAAACGAGCTCAGCTGATTTCGAACTGAAAAGTCTGAGCCTTTGGAAGTCGTGATGAGATGGACGGAGGGATGAAAGAGTGGGGGGCTGGAGGAATGAAGGGGTAAAGGGATAAAACACAGTGTCCATCAAAGTCATTCTTCAAGTATACCATGGGGGGGCAGACGGACAGAGACAGTGATAGAAAGAAATGCTATTATTTTCACACTGGCGGCTTGCCGACACCATGTCAGTGTAGTGTTCCCCATGTTCCCTGTAGGACAGGAGAAAATACTTGTCTGATGTTGTGTTCCCTCATATGAATCATGTATGAGTGTGTGTGTGCGTGCGAGTGTATTCAAGTGGGAACTACCTAACAAAAAAGTGGCCCGCTGGTGTGACATCTCTGATGTTGGAATATTGCCGTCCCTGGCTCTTCACCCCCTGCTGCTCCTCGGCAACCCCCCCGGCAATGCTAGCTTGGCCAATTAGGCTCCGTAATTGAAACAATTATCCAATTAGAATCCTCTCAGATGGGCCCTGACACCTGGCTGTCCCTCAGGCAGCCTAACATCTGCCAGTACCCCGATGTCCACCCTGGATCGTCCTCTAACCAAGCCCCAGGATGGAGTGTTGATCTGGGCCAGATGTGTCCTCCACCCTGGAGGTCACCATGACCATTATTACACTGATCAGTTTAGCAGGGTTACAAAGTCCTTAAGTAGTTACGATCTGCCTTGAGATCAGTTCCATATCAACACTCAATGGATGTATCCTCTCTTTGCTATATACCTTCCTGATTTAAGATGAGACTTCCTCTCTTGGCCTCTTATGTGTTTTTGAGCATGAAAATTGAATGTGTTGTGGCATGGTGTGTTATTGGGATATTGGGTGCGTGGGTAGGGTTTCTCTGGTGTCTCCTCTCCTCTCTCTGAGGTTTAATTAGGAGAAGAGAAACCACACAGAGACTATAGACCCCCCCCCACACACACACACACACACACACACATAGGAATGTTTAAACAAACACACAGATGCGAACAGGCACACACATACTGATGCACACACACATACACTGGAAAATGTGTATACACACACGCATACAGTATAAGAATGAAGGCACACTCAAAAGCACGCATGCATGCACACTCTAGGGGCTAAAAGATTTGGATAAAGACGGGGAGAGAAAATAATAGGAACGCGGAAAGAAGAATAGAGGGAGAAAAGAGAGAGAGAGGGAGGACACACAAGGGAGCAATAGAAACAGACAGAAACATAACAGGATGGAATGTACAATAAAGTGGGGACAAGGAATATAACAGTCCGGACACGGTGAACATTTTCATTGTATTCCAATTACACACCCCACAGTCACGCTAGCTTTACAAGGCACATCATATCCGCAATGCTTTTCTACTCCAAACTGCATGAACTGAGCTAAAATACAGTATAATTTCCTTGAACCAAAAAAATAGTATTTTTTTCCCAAAACCGACTCTCCTTATTATTTGCATCGACCTATCTGTGTTTAAATTCATGGCCCCCATCAGAACTCTGCTTCCAAATTAACTCACCGTCTCCTCTCCCTCAATTCCAAATACAAATAGCTTTATTGGCAAAAAGCAAACCCAGACAGCTGAAGCAATAATACAGTTAATGAGGACATTAAATGGAACAATTATGGGATGGTGATAACCCAATAACAAGGGACAAACTGGAGGGACTAAGGCCTGTGTTCCAAATGCCATCCTAATCCCTGCATAGTGCAGTACTTCTGAACAGAACCCTATGGGGCCTGTTCAAAAGTAGTGCACTATATAGGGAATGGGGTGCGATTTGGTACGCAGACTAGGAGTACAGCTTGACAGTAACATTAATGATGGGGCGGAGAGAGAGAGAGAAGCAATGCTACTGGAATATAACAGGCAAATCTCTCTCTCAATTCAATTCAAGGGACTTTATTGGCATGGGAAACACAGTACCAGTCAAAAGTTTGGACACAAACGCATTCAAGGGTTTGTCTTTATTTGTTACTATTTTCTACATTGTAGAATAATAGTGAAGACATGAAAGCTATGAAATAACACACATGGAATCATGTAGTAACCAAAAAAGTGTGAAACAAATCCAAATATATTTTAGATTTGAGATTCTTCAAAGTAGCCACACTTTGCCTTGATGTCAGCTTTGCACACTCTTGGCATTCTCTCAACCAGCTACATGAGGTAGTCACCTGAAATGCATTTCAATTAACAGGTGTGCCTTGTTAAAAGTTAATTTATGTATTTTGTTCCTTCTTAATGCTTTTGAGCTAATCAGTTGTATTGTGACAAGGTTCCAAAATAAGTTCCAAAAGAATAAAGACGTTTCAAAGGTAATATTATGTCTATATACAGTGTTGTAATGATGTGCAAATAGTTAAAGTAAAAAAGGGAAAATAAATTAACATAAATATGGGTTGAATTTACAATGGTGTTTGTTCTTCACTCGTTGCTGCTGTGATGGCACACTGTAGTATTTCACCCAGTAGATATGGGACTTTATCAAAATTTGATTTGTTTTCAGATTCTTTGTGGGTCTGTGTAATCTGAGGGAAATATGTGTCTCTAATATGGCCATACATTTGGCAGGAGGTTAGGAAGTGCAGCTCAGTTTCCACCTCATTTTGTGGGCATGGGGCACATAGCCTGTCTTCTCTTGAGAGCCATGTCTGACTACGGCGGCCTTTCTCAATAGCAAGGCTATGCTCACTGAGTCTGTACATAATCAAAGCTTTCCTTAAGTTTGGGTCAGTCACAGTGGTCAGGTATTCTGCCAATGTGTACTCTCTGTTTAGGGCCAAATATCATTCTAGTTTGCAGTTTTTTGTTCAATCTTTCCAATGTGTTAAGTAATTATTTTTTAGTTTTCTCATGATTTGGTTGGGTCTAATTGTGCTGTTGTCCTGGGGCTCTGTGGGGTGTGTTTGTGTTTTTGAACAGAGCCCCAGGACCGGCTTGCTTAGGGGACTCTTCTCCAGGTTCATCTCTCTGTAGGTGATGGCTTTGTTGTGGAATGTTTGGGAATCGCTTCCTTTTAGGTGGTTGTAGAATTTAATTGTAGAATCCAGTGGTTTCTGGTAGTCTTTAATAGATTGATCATTTATATGTTTTTGTTGTTTGTTCTTTGTTATAGTGCCAAAAAGATTGGAGAAATGGTTTAGCCATACATCTCCATTTTGGAAAGTCTCTTTCTCTCTCCCTCTCTTTCTCTCTTCCTCTCTCTCTCTGCCTCTCTCTCTCTCTGTCTCTCTCTCTCTCTCTGCCTCTTTCTCTCTCTCTCTCTCTCTCTCTCTCTCTCTCTCTGCCTCTCTCTGCCTCTCTCTCTCTCTCTCTCTCTCTCTGCCTCTCTCTGCCTCTCTCTCTCTCTCTGCCTCTCTCTGCCTCTCTCTCTCTCTCTGCCTCTCTCTCTCTCTCTGCCTCTCTCTGCCTCTCTCTCTCTCTCTGCCTCTCTCTCTCTCTCTCTCTCTCTCTCTCTCTCTCTCTCTCTCTCTCTCTGCCTCTTTCTCTCTCTCTCTGCATCTCTCTCTCTCTCTCTCTCTCTCTCTCTGCCTCTTTCTCTCTCTCTCTCTCTCTCTGCCTCTCTCTCTGCCTCTCTCTCTCTCTCTCTCTCTCTCTCTCTGCCTCTCTCTCTCTGCCTCTCTGCCTCTCTCGCTCTCTCGCTCTCTCTCTCTCTGCCTCTCTGCCTCTCTCGCTCTCTCGTTCTCTCTCTCTCTCTCTCTCTCGCTCGCTCTCTCTCTCTGCCTCTCTCTCTCTCTGCCTCTCTCTGCCTCTCTCGCTCTCTCGCTCTCTCTCTGCCTCTCTCTCTCTCTCTCTCGCTCTCTCTCTCTGCCTCTCTCTCTGCCTCTCTCTGCCTCTCTCGCTCTCTCTCTGCCTCTCTCGCTCTCTCTCTGCCTCTCTCGCTCTCTCTCTGCCTCTCTCTCTCTCTGCCTCTCTCTCTCGCTCTCTCTCTCTCTCTCTGCCTCTCTCTCTCTCGCTCTCTCTCTCTCGCTCTCTCTCGCTCTCTCTCTGCCTCTCTCTCTCTGCCTCTCTCTGCCTCTCTCGCTCTCTCTCTGCCTCTCTCTCTCTCTCTCTCTCTCTCTCTCTCTCTCTCTCTCTCTCGCTCTCTCTCTCTGCCTCTCTCTCTCTCTACCTCTCTCTCTCTCTCTCTCTCTCTCTCGCCCTCTCTCTCTCTGCCTCTCTCTCTCTCTGCCTCTCTCTCTCACTCTCTGCCTCTCTCTCTCTCTCTCTGCCTCTCTCTCTCTCTTTCTCTGCCTCTCTCTTTCTCACTCAGTATGTGTGTGCAGATTGGTGCATTCCCATGTGTGTATATACTTATTGATGTGTGTGTGCGTTTGTGTTTGCATGCCACAGCTGGGATCCAAAGCATCCGGAAGCTTCTCTAAGCTGCTTATAAACAGCCACTGATGACCATTGACCCTTATGGTCAGTGAAAGACCGGTCTAATCCAGTATCCTGTGTGTGTGTGTGTGTGTGGTGTGTGTGTGCACGTGCACGTGTGTATGTCTGTGTTTGGGCCCCTGTGTGTGTGTGTGAGTGTCCAAGCGGGCATCCTTCTGAGTGTGTACGCGTGCGTGTGTGTGAGTGTTTGTAAGCTTTGCCACAGCTGCCCAATAGGAAATGAATATCTATAACTATTGGGGCATCAATAGCGTCTCCATGGTGATTACAGCCCATAATAAGGACTAAGGATGGATCAGCGATGATCATAGAGGGCTTGGATGAGCGATGTGATTATGTCTATACTTTAGTGAGTTATCTGTTTCAACGCTGATGATGATGAATCCCTACATAGATGCATTGGACCTGGCACAATGTGTAGGGATTGTTTTTGTGGGTGAAATAAGTCCGAGAAGATATTGATATAGATTTTCATTCCCAGTACACTAAATGACTTACAGGTCACTTGCTAGAAATTCACAGATAGCAATACAGACATGAATGATGGGCTGTGCTGATTGGTAGGCCATCTGTGATATCAAGAGTAATCCTTAATCTGTTATTTTCTCCCTTTCCCTCTCTCCCAACTCCTCTCCCCCCTCTCTTCTGCAGGGTCCGTTTGTGACGGTGACAGTTGACCAGGAACTGTGACGGCAGACATCGACCGTGATGAGGACCGTACAGGAGGATGGAACGTAACAGAGTTCTGACCGTGGAACCGTTCTCGACAGCGACCGTAGAACACCAACACTGACCACAACCACACCTTCTAAAGACCGCCCGGTCTCCCCCTAACCCCCAACCTCTCCCGCCCCCCCTGTATTACACCGCACCACCCGCGCCACTCCACTCCTCATCCACCCATCCTCCTGTACTCCCTCCCTCGCTCCAGACCTCCACCCTTTCTGAGGGTCCACTTTTTTCTTTCATTAACACTCTCAACTACCCCTTCTCTCGTATTCTCTTTCTATTCCCTTTCTCTCCAATATTCTCTATATCTTCATGAACATTGAGTCCTCTTTGGAACTCTAACATAGACGGACGAATATCGTTGAGTTGGAGGTGGAGTCTATAGCTATCAGTCATGTATCTCTTCCCTCTATCCCTGTGTAAGCCAAATGGGCGGGGTCTAAGCCTTAGTCCCCGCCCCCGCTGCAACATGGCCGACACCTGTCTAGTCTGGCTTTTGGGCCTGGCTCTCCGCCTCTCTCTGACCTCCTGCCAGAAGATAGACCCTGCCAACAAGCTGCCCACGGTGACCACCAACTACGGCAAGCTGCGCGGGCTCAAAAAGGACCTGAACAACGAGATCTTGGGGCCAGTGGAGCAGTACCTGGGCGTGCCCTACGCCACCGCGCCCATCGGCGACCGCCGCTTTCAGCCACCCGAGGCTCCGGGCTCTTGGCAGGAGATCCGCAACGCCACAGCATTCGCCCCGGTATGCCCGCAGAACGTGCACGGCGTGCTGCCGGAGATCATGCTGCCGGTGTGGTTCACCGACAACCTGGATGTGGCGGCCAGCTACATCCAGAACCAGAGCGAGGACTGCCTCTACCTCAACGTCTACGTGCCCACCGAGGACGGTGAGTGTCGGGTAGGGGTGGTCCTTCTCTCCCATAGGGGGCGCCACTCATGTCTATCTATACACCTACATGTGGGTAGGAGGGTGAGGATGGAAAGGGGAGAAGGAAGGTGGATCTGTCATTAGATCAGATCTCATTATCTTCTTTCAGTCCTTTGTTTGTCCCCAAAACATATCTAAACCCCCTGAAACCTCACTCTCCTTGCCCAAATCATTTCCAAATGTTTTTCCTGAATCTCTCTTTGGTTCAGTAGGTCGGGGGCATGCAGATGAAGTTTGAGAAGCAGACACTTTGTAAAGCCTGTTCTACTTGTCTAAATCATTTTCAGACAGTTTTAAGGTCTTCTCCCATTTTCTTTTTAGGGGTGCCACTGAGCTATGTCTGAGTCTGGGTTGAACAAGGTAAGGGGAGAGGGAAGGAGGAAAAGCAGGGGTGGACTACGACCAGTAATCGGCCCTCACATTTCTAACATAACACACTGCCCCATTTTTTCCCCTCGAGGCCCCCACACTGGCCAATTGTTTCCATTACGGTCCCCATTTTTAGCCAGATAATGATAATTTTTTGTGAAAAACCCAAGTTAGACATGCCCACTTGGCTAAGAATGGACTAGCCCATCTGGCGTTTGCCCAAAATGGCCAGTCCGTCCCTGAGGAAAAGTAAGGCTTCTTCTACTGATTCAAACCCTCGTTGCCTTGCCTCAAAATAATTCTCTGACAGTTGTGTCAATCTTGTGTGAATCTTTGATGGTCTGGGGTGCAGGAAGGGAAGGAGAGGAGGACAGAGTTTCTTTCAACTCAACTGTCATCTGTCACCAGATATACTGTATCTAAAACCTCCCTAGAAACTTCTTTCCTTCCTCCAAATCATTTCCACATTTCTTTTGGCAAGGGAATTAAATCTTTTCATTTTTCATACTTTTCTCCTATGAACAGACAGTGTCAGAAACGTTTATATTTCGAACAGCTTGTAGGAAATGCACTACATGTCCAAATTTATGTGGACACCTGCTCGTTGAACATCTCAAAATCATGGGCATTAATCTGAAGTTGATCCCCCCCCTTTGTAGCTATAACAGCCTCCACTATTCTGGGAAGGCTTTCCACTAGATGTTGGAACATTTCTGCGGGAACTTGCTTCTGTTCAGCCACTAGAGCATTAGTGAGGTCGGGCACTGATGTTGGGAGATTAGGCCTCCTGGCTCGCAGTTGTCGTTCCAATTCATCCCAAAGGTGTTCGACGGAGTTGAGGTCAGGGCTCTGTGCAGGTCAGTCAATTTCTTTCACCCCGATCTCGACAAACCATTTCTGTATGGACCTCGCTTTGTGCGCAGGGGCATTGTCATGCTGAAACAGGAAAGGGCCTTCCCCAAACTCTTGCCACAAAGTTGGAAGCACAGAATCGTCTAGAATGTCATTGTATGCTGTACGTTTAGATTACCCTTCACTGAAGCCAAGCCCGAACCATGAAAAACAGCCCCAGACCATTATTCCTCCTCCACCAAACTTTACAGTTGGCACTATGCATTTGGGCAGGTAGCGTTCTCCTGGTATCCGACAAACCCATATTAATCCATTGGATTTGGGGCTGCGGGTAGCCTAGTGATTAGAGCGTTGGACCAGTGACGAAAGGTTGGTAGATCAAATCCCAGAGCTGACAAGGTAAAAATCTGTTGTTCTGCCCTTGAACAAGGCAGTTAACCCACTGTTCCTAGGCCATCATTTTAAATAAGAATTTGTTCTTAACTGACTTGCTTAGTTAAATAAAGGTTAAGTAAATAAAATAAAATAAAAAATGGCACCTGGTGAAGTGCGATTCATGACTCCAGAGAATGCTCCAGAGTCCAATGGCGGTGAGCTTTGCACCTCTACAGTTGACACTTGGCATTGTGCATGGCGATCTTAGGCTTGTGTGCGGCTGCTCGGCCATGGAAAGCCATTTCATGAAGCTCCCGACGAACAGTTATTGGGCTGACGTTGCTTCCAGACACAGTTTGGAACTTGGTAGTGAGGTTTGCAACCAAGGACAGACTATTTTTACGCACTTCAGCACTCAGCGGTCCTGCTCTGTGAGCTTGTGTGGCCTACCACTTTGCGGCTGAGCCATTGTTGCTCCTAGACGTTTCCACATCACAATAACAGCACTTACATTTGACCGTGCAGCTCTAGCAGGGCAGGAATTTGACGAACCGACTTGTTGGAAAGGTGGCATCCTATGATGGTGCCACGTTAAAAGTCACTGAGCTCTTCAGTATGGCCATTCTACTGCCAATGTTTGTCTATGGAGATTGCATGGCTGTGTGGTGTTTATTGCAAAGATATGAGGACCTGATCCTTTTCTATGCTTCACCATCACCCACAGGATTCTGTTTGGTCTGTCAATATCACAGACTGACCTCCAAACTGCCTAGATCTAGCTTTTTAGATACTCACTCTCAACTGTTACTAACACTAGGTACTATCTAGACTTTTATGAGAGGTTTTTAAGCGTGCTTTTTTCTAAAGTTTGTGTTTGTGTCCTGAGAAACACTACAAGAAGACAGTGCTCTCTGCTCTGAAATAACACCAAATAGCACTTTAACAGTACAGCCCAGCTCCACTGGGGGTTCCACTGTGTGTGTGTGTGTGTGTGTGTGTGTGTGTGTGTGTGTGTGTGTGTGTGTGTGTGTGTGTGTGTGTGTGTGTGTGTGTGTGTGTGTGTACATCCAATGATCCCGCAGTGTGTCAAAGGTGTTTATCTGGGTCTCGCCATCTCTCCAGATAGCATCAGTCTTTCCCCCTGACACCTCTCAGTGAGATAGGGCTCACCACTTCCCCCGTCTCACCCCTTCTCACCCACCACTTCCCCCTTCTCACCCCTTCTCACCCACCACTTCCCCCTTCTCACCCTTCAAACTCTCAACACCTAGGTTTAGACCCAAAAGGCACCCTGTTCCCTGTGTATCGTTTGATCAGAGTCTGGTCTAAAGTAGTGCACTATGTAGGGAATAGGGTGCCATTTGGGACACAGTCATATACCAACTATCTCTAAATCAGATCAAGCTTCTGCCAGTCTCTGTCTTTTCGCAGTCTCTTCTTCTGCTCATTTACATGGGGATTTTCAACTTACACACACACACACACACACACACACACACACACACACACACACACACACACACACACACACACACACACACACACACACACACACACACACAGTGGAACCCCCAGTGGAGCTGAGGCTGCATTGAGTGAGGCTGCATTCAAAATGGCATCCTATTCCCTACTACTACTTTTAACCTGGGTTATGGCATCCTATTCCCTACTACTACTTTTAACCAGGGTTATGGCATCCTATTCACTGCTACTACTTTTAACCAGGGTTATGGCATCCTATTCACTGCTACTACTTTTAGCCAGGGTTATGGCATCCTATTCACTGCTACTACTTTTAACCAGGGTTATGGCATCCTATTCACTGCTACTACTTTTAACCAGGGTTATGGCATCCTATTCACTGCTACTACTTTTAACCAGGGTTATGGCATCCTATTCACTGCTACTACTTTTAGCCAGGGTTATGGCATCCTATTCACTGCTACTACTTTTAACCAGGGTTATGGCATCCTATTCACTGCTACTACTTTTAGCCAGGGTTATGGCATCCTATTCACTGCTACTACTTTTAACCAGGGTTATGGCATCCTATTCACTACTACTACTACTTTTAACCAGGGTTATGGCATCCTATTTACTACTACTACTTTTAACCAGGGTTATGGCATCCTATTCCCTACTACTACTTTTAACCAGGGTTATGGCATCCTATTCTGTTTATAGTGCACTAGGGAAGGGGGTACCTAGTCAGTTGAACAACTGATTGAATTCAACTGAAGTGTGTCTTCCGCATTTAACCCAACCCCCAGAATTGATGTCATCAGCACCCGGTGGCAGCTTTTGTTAGGGGTTAACTGCCTTGATCAAGGGCAGAATGGCAGATTTTCCCCTTGCTGTGTGTAATAGTTACAGTATATGGACATTCTGCAGTGATATTGACTACCATCAGCACTACACTATCTTCCTATGGGGACCAGGGGATAGTCTATCTAGTATGTATATGTCTATGTCTCTCTCGGTGTGTGTATGCTCGCGTGTGTGTGTGTGTGTGTGTGTGTGTGTGAGGTGAGTCTATATACCCCCTAGACAGAGACTGATGAATAGGCAATGATCAGCTGCCCAGCACCTCTCTCCTCTCCCTGAGCTGGCTGTGGCTGTCCCCCCCCACACACACGCCGCACCCCCCCACACACACACGCCACACCCCCCCCACACACACACCAACCCCTCCCGCACACACCAACCCCTCCCGCACACACCAACCCCTCCCGCACACACCACCCCCTAACACCCATCCCCCTAACACCCATCCCCCTAACACCCATCCCCCTAACACCCATTCCCCTAACACCCATTCCCCTAACCCCTAACACCCATTCCCCTAACACCTATCCCCCTAACACTCATCCCCCTAACACTCATCCCCCTAACACTCATCCCCCTAACACTCATCCCCTAACACTCATTCCCTTAACACTCATTCCCTTAACACTCATCCCTTAACACCCATCCCCCTAACACCCATCCCCTAACACCCATCCCCCTAACACCCATTCCCCTAACACTCATCCCCTAACACTCATCCCACTCTCCAGTCATCCAGATACCCATCCATACACATAATGTGATATACAGTACCATCCATACACATAATGTGATATACAGTACCATCCATACACATAATGTGTGATATATAGTACCATCCATACACATAATGTGATATACAGTACCATCCATACACATAATGTGATATACAGTACCATCCATACACATAATATGTGATATACAGTACCATTCACACACATAATATGTGATATACAGTACCATCCATACACATAATATGTGATATACAGTACCATCCACACACATAATATGTGATATACAGTACCATCCATACACATAATATGTGATATATAGTACCATCCACACACATAATATGTGATATACAGTACCATCCATACACATAATGTGATATACAGTACCATCCATACACATAATGTGATATACAGTACCATCCATACACATAATGTGTGATATATAGTACCATCCATACACATAATGTGATATACAGTACCATCCATACACATAATGTGATATACAGTACCATCCATACACATAATATGTGATATACAGTACCATTCACACACATAATATGTGATATACAGTACCATCCATACACATAATGTGTGATATATAGTACCATCCATACACATAATGTGATATACAGTACCATCCATACACATAATGTGATATACAGTACCATCCATACACATAATATGTGATATACAGTACCATTCACACACATAATATGTGATATACAGTACCATTCACACACATAATATGTGATATACTGTACTTATTGAAACCCCCATCTAGTACTGTGTCGGACCCCCTTTTGCCTCCAGAACAGACTGAATTCTTTAGGGCATTCTACAAGGTGTCAGAAACGTGCCACAGGGATGTTGGTTCATGCTGATGCTATGGCATCACGCAGTTGCTGCAAATTGGACGGCGGTAGATTCGTGCTGTGAACAGCCCATTCCATCTCATCCCAAAGAGGCTATATTGAGTGGAGGTCTGGGGACTGACCAGGCCACTCAAGTAAACTGAACTCACTGTCATGTTCTAGGTGATGCTTTATATAGCAAGCCACAGCCACATGACTCACTGTCTGTAGGAGCGAACCATTTTCGCAAACGGGGTGTACCTTGAACGGGGTGTACCTAATAAACTGGTTAGTGAGTGTATTTTCCTGTCACATTCTGATAGTTGATATTAAGATGTTCAATCAATACTAACACAATGAGCACTAGGCAGCAAAGCTACATCTATATTCAGACACGCTGTACACTGGTAGATGACGATAATAATAAATAAATAAACAAATATACCAGAAAGTAAATAAATAAATAAGTCTTGCTCCTCCCGACGTGTGCCTGCCTGTCTGCCTGTTTGTCTGCCTGCATTTCTGTCTGTCTGTCTGTCTGTCTGTCTGTCTGTCTGTCTGTCTGTCTGTCTGTCTGTCTGTCTGTCTGTCTGTCTGTCTGTCTGTTTGCCTGCCTGCCTGTCTGCTTGCCTGCCTGTCTGTCTGTCTGTCTGCTTGCCTGTCTGTCTGTCTGTCTGCTTGCCTGTCTGTCTGCTTGCCTGTCTGTCTGTCTGCTTGCCTGCCTGTCTGTCTGTCTGCTTGCCTGCTTGTCTGTCTGCTTGCCTGCCTGTCTGTCTGTCTGCTTGCCTGCCTGTCTGTCTGTCTGCCTGTCTGCTTGCCTCTCTGTCTGTCTGCCAGTGGAAGATATGCATTGTCTTTGATGCGAGAACAAACCTTGATTGTTCCTCAGATGTTTTTCTCCTCCTTACTGTTCTCCTCTCCTCTGGTCGTATCCTCCAGTAGAAGAGGGGAAAGGGGAAATAAAAGAGGAAAAGAAGTGGATCACAATCTTTCCTAGGGGGACATGAAAAACAATTACAAGGGAAGGCCTTGGTGTTGTATGTATAGGGGCCTAGTAATTGGTAGGAGTACCCACTGTACACACACACACACACACACACACACACACACACACACACACGCACTTCTCCCTTTGAAGTAAAGGGGTTGATGAAACTGGAGGAGACGAAACAGCAAACAGAAAACAGAAAACAGAAAACAGAAAGATAGTGAAAGGAGATTATAACAGGTGGACCACCAGAGTTAAATTCAAGTGCAATAGATCTGTGGGGAATAATATCTCTTTTTTGAGAGAGATTGTGGGGATTGAGGGATGAAGAGATGGAGGGTGGTAGGTAGGGGCACAAACTACTCTTGCACAACATAAACAGCAGAACGGTCGCTGAACCAAAGCGCTCCCAGCCCCTCCCACTTTTTGACTCTTCAGAGCCGATCCCATCATTTTCAAAAGCAGAAACGCGGTCAAACGAGGCTTTCATTTGGCTTTGGGGGAGGAATTACATCAGCCTGGGTCAATTACCCAGTTATATATACACACACACACACACACACAATTACCCAGTAAGGACTTTTATTCCGTATTAATGAACACAGACTGGTAACACTCTGATACGTGTGGAAATAAGCAGCTGGAGCTATGCTCGAGGGGTGTGTACTTGACTGGCTGGTAAGAGGGGTTGTGTGTGTGGTGTGTGTTCAGTGTTAGGGGTGTAAGGGTATAGGTTGATGTTTATTTTTATATATCCAATGCGAATGAGAGGGGTCTGGGCGTTTTAAGAGACCCAGAAAAGAATAGGCTTGTCTTTTGAGACAGGATGAAAAGACTAAATGGATGAGATGAAAGAGGGAGAGTGATGGAAGCGAAGGGAGGGAGGGTACGGTAGCTTAGATGCTTAGGTCGATGATGTGAGCCGGGGAGGAAAGCGGAAGATGGGAGTGAAGGGGGAGAGGTAGGTCGTCTTGGCAACCCTCCAGCACTTCCTGCTTTTCCCTGTGAGCACTCGTCAGAGACCACATCCATTTACCTTTGAATGAGGGCTATTTATAACCTCTGAGGCAGAAAGGGAGAGAGGGAGAGGGAAGGAGAGCGTGTGTTGGGAGGGGAGTAGTGGGGGGGTTAGTCACATGCTCCTGAATTCTTCCTCTGTCTCGCCGCTACGCTGTTGTGGTATTTGCCTGGGTCTTCTATTGTATTGACTTAGCTCCTCACTTACTCTCTCGCTCTCTCTCATTCTGTGTCTTTATTCAACTCTCACATTATCACTCCCCTTCCTGCATTGCTACTCTTTTTCTTCCACTACTCTTCTTCCTCTATACCCAACCATCTTGCTCTCCTTCAGCCCCTTTCACTCCTCTCTCCCCTGCTCTCTCCACTCCTCTGTCCTCTCCTCTCTCCCCTGCTCTCTCCACTCCTCTCTCCTCTCCTCTCTCCCCTGCTCTCTCCACTCCTCTCTCCCCTGCTCTCTCCACTCCTCTCTCCCCTGCTCTCTCCACTCCTCTCTCCTCTCCTCTCTCCCCTGCTCTCTCCCCTGCTCTCTCCACTCCTCTCTCCCCTGCTCTCTCCACTCCTCTCTCCCCTGCTCTCTCCACTCCTCTCTCCACTCCTCTCTCCACTCCTCTCTCCACTCCTCTCTCCCCTGCTCTCTCCACTCCTCTCTCCCCTGCTCTCTCCACTCCTCTCTCCACTCCTCTCCCCTGCTCTCTCCACTCCTCTCTCCCCTCCTCTCTCCCCTGCTCTCTCCACTCCTCTCTCCCCTCCTCTCTCCCCTGCTCTCTCCACTCCTCTCTCCTGCTCTCTCCACTCCTCTCTCCCCTACTCTCTACAATCCTCTCTCCCCTACTCTCTCCACTCCTCTCTACAATCCTCTCTTCCCTACTCTCTTCCCTCCTCTCTTCCCTCCTCTCCTCTCTTTCCATCTTTTTCTACAGTTGAAATCGGAAGTTTACATACTCCTTAGCCAAATACTTTTAAACTCAGTTTTTCACAACTCCTGACATTTAATCCTAGCAAAAATTCCCTGTCTTAGGTCAGTTTCGGGAAGCCTTCTACAAGCTTCCCACAATAAGTTGGGTGAATTTTGGCCCATTCCTCCTGACAGAGCTAGTGTAAATGAGTCAGGTTTGTAGGCCTCCTTGCTCGCACACACTTTTTCAGTTCTGCCCACAATGGTTCTATAGGATTGAGGTCATGGCTTTGTGATGGCCGCTCCAATACCTTGACTTTGTTGTCCTTAAGCCATTTTACCACAACTTTGGAAGTATGCTTGGGGTCATTGTCCATTTGGAAGACCCATTTGCGACCAAGCTTTAACTCCTTCACTGATGTCTTGAGATGTTGCTTCAATATATCCACATAATTTTCCTTCCTCATGATGCCATCTATTTTGTGAAGTGCACCAGTCACTCCTGCAGCAAAGCACCCCCACAACATGATGCTGCCACCCCCGTGCTTCACGGTTGGGATGGTGTTCTTCGGCTTGCAAGCCTCCCCCTTTTTCCTCCAAACAATCGGTTACTTCCGGCGCCGACAGAGATGGCCGACTCGCTTCGCGTTCCTAGGAAACTATGCAGTTTTTTGTTTTTTTACGTGTTATTTCTTACATTAGTACCCCAGGTCATCTTAGGTTTCATTACATACAGTCGAGAAGAACTACTGAATATAAGATCAGCGTCAACTCACCATCAGTACGACCAAGAATATGTTTTTCGCGACGTGGATCCTGTGTTCTGCCTTACAAACAGGACAACGGAGTGGATTCCATGCAGCGACCCAAAAAAACGACTCCGAAAAAGAGGGAAACGAGGCGGTCTTCTGGTCAGACTCCGGAGACGGGCACACCGTGCACCACTCCCTAGCATTCTTCTTGCCAATGTCCAGTCTCTTGACAACAAGGTTGATGAAATCCGAGCAAGGGTAGCATTCCAGAGGGACATCAGAGACTGTAACGTTCTATGCTTCACGGAAACATGGCTCACTGGAGAGACTATCCGAGGCGGTGCAGCCAGCGGGTTTCTCCACGCATCGCGCCGACAGAAACAAACATCTTTCTGGTAAGAAGAGGGGCGGGGGCGTATGCCTTATGACTAACGTGACATGGTGTGATGAAAGAAACATACAGGAACTCAAATCCTTCTGTTCACCTGATTTAGAATTCCTCACAATCAAATGTAGACCGCATTATCTACCAAGAGAATTCTCTTCGATTATAATCACAGCCGTATATATCCCCCCCAAGCAGACACATCGATGGCTCTGAACGAACTTTATTTAACTCTCTGCAAACTGGAAACGATTTATCCGGAGGCTGCATTCATTGTAGCTGGGGATTTTAACAAGGCTAATCTGAAAACAAGACTCCCTAAATTTTATCAGCATATCGATTGCGCAACCAGGGGTGGAAAGACCTTGGATCATTGTTACTCTAACTTCCGCGACGCATATAAGGCCCTGCCCCGCCCCCCTTTCGGAAAAGCTGACCACGACTCCATTTTGTTGATCCCTGCCTACAGACAGAAACTAAAACAAGAATCTCCCACGCTGAGGTCTGTACAACGCTGGTCTGACCAAGCTGACTCCACACTCCAAGACTGCTTCCATCACGTGGACTGGGAGATGTTTCGTATTGCGTCAGACAACAACATTGACGAATACGCTGATTCGGTGTGCGAGTTCATTAGAACGTGCGTTGAAGATGCCGTTCCCATAGCAACGATTAAAACATTCCCTAACCAGAAACCGTGGATTGATGGCAGCATTCGTGTGAAACTGAAAGCGCGAACCACTGCTTTTAATCAGGGCAAGGTGTCTGGTGACATGACTGAATACAAACAGTGCAGCTATTCCCTCCGCAAGGCTATTAAACAAGCTAAGCGTCAGTACAGAGACAAAGTAGAATCTCAATTCAACGGCTCAGACACAAGAGGCATGTGGCAGGGTCTACAGTCAATCACGGACTACAGGAAGAAATCCAGCCCAGTCACGGACCAGGATGTCTTGCTCCCAGGCAGACTAAATAACTTTTTGCCCGCTTTGAGGACAATACAGTGCCACTGACACGGCCTGCAATGAAAACATGCAGTCTCTCCTTCACTGCAGCCGAGGTGAGTAAGACATTTAAACGTGTTAACCCTCGCAAGGCTGCAGGCCCAGACGGCATCCCCAGCCGCTCCCTCAGAGCATGCGCAGACCAGCTGGCCGGTGTGTTTACGGACATATTCAATCAATCCCTATACCAGTCTGCTGTTCCCACATGCTTCAAGAGGGCCACCATTGTTCCTGTTCCCAAGAAAGCTAAGGTAACTGAGCTAAACGACTACCGCCCCGTAGCACTCACATCCGTCATCATGAAGTGCTTTGAGAGACTAGTCAAGGACCATATCACCTCCACCCTACCTGACACCCTAGACCCACTCCAATTTGCTTACCGCCCAAATAGGTCCACAGACGATGCAATCTCAACCACACTGCACACTGCCCTAACCCATCTGGACAAGAGGAATACCTATGTGAGAATGCTGTTCATCGACTACAGCTCGGCATTCAACACCATAGTACCCTCCAAGCTCGTCATCAAGCTCGAGACCCTGGGTCTCGACCCCGCCCTGTGCAACTGGGTACTGGACTTCCTGATGGGCCGCCCCCCAGGTGGTGAGGGTAGGCAACAACATCTCCTCCCCGCTGATCCTCAACACTGGGGTCCCACAAGGGTGCGTTCTGAGCCCTCTCCTGTACTCCCTGTTCACCCACGACTGCGTGGCCACGCACACCTCCAACTCAATCATCAAGTTTGCGGACGACACAACAGTGGTAGGCTTGATTACCAACAACGACGAGACGGCCTACAGGGAGGAGGTGAGGGCCCTCGGAGTGTGGTGTCAGGAAAATAACCTCACACTCAACGTCAACAAAACTAAGGAGATGATTGTGGACTTCAGGAAACAGCAGAGGGAACACCCCCCTATCCACATCGATGGAACAGTAGTGGAGAGGGTAGCAAGTTTTAAGTTCCTTGGCATACACATCACAGACAAAATGAATTGGTCCACTCACACAGACAGCATCGTGAAGAAGGCGCAGCAGCGCCTCTTCAACCTCAGGAGGCTGAAGAAATTCGGCTTGTCACCAAAAGCACTCACAAACTTCTACAGATGCACAATCGAGAGCATCCTGGCGGGCTGTATCACCGCCTGGTACGGCAACTGCTCCGCCCTCAACCGTAAGGCTCTCCAGAGGGTAGTGAGGTCTGCACAACGCATCACCGGGGGCAAACTACCTGCCCTCCAGGACACCTACACCACCCGATGTTACAGGAAGGCCATAAAGATCATCAAGGACATCAACCACCCGAGCCACTGCCTGTTCACCCCGCTATCATCCAGAAGGCGAGGTCAGTACAGGTGCATCAAAGCTGGGACCGAGAGACTGAAAAACAGCTTCTATCTCAAGGCCATCAGACTGTTACACAGCCACCACTAACATTGAGTGGCTGCTGCCGACACACTGACACTGACTCAACTCCACCCACTTTAATAATGGGAATTGATGGGAAATGATGTAAATATATCACTAGCCACTTTAAACAATGCTACCTTATATAATGTTTACATACCCTACATTATTCATCTCATATGCATACGTATATACTGTACTCTATATCATCGACTGCATCCTTATGTTATACATGTATCACTAGCCACTTTAACTATGCCACTTTGTTTACATACTCATCTCATATGTATATACTGTACTCGATATCAGCTACTGTATCTTGCCTATGCTGCTCTGTACCATCACTCATTCATATATCCTTATGTACATATTCTTTATCCCCTTACACTGTGTATAAGACAGTAGTTTTGGAATTGTTAGTTAGATTACTTGTTGGGTATTACTGCATTGTTGGAACTAGAAGCACAAGCATTTCGCTACACTCGCATTAACATCTGCTAACCATGTGTATGTGACAAATAAAATTTGATTTGAACATAATGTTGGTCATTATATCCAAACAGTTCTATTTTTATTTCATCAGACCAGAGGACATTTCTCCAAAGAGTACGATCTTTGTCCCCATTTGCAGTTGCAAACCGTAGTCTGGCATTTTTTTATCGCGGTTTTGTAGCAGTGGCTTCTTCCTTGCTGAGTGACATTTCAGGTTATGTCGATATAGGACTCATTTTACTGTGGATATAGATACTTTTGTACCTGTTTCCTCCAGCATCTTCACAAGGTCCTTTGCTGTTGTTTTGGGATTGATTTGCACTTTTCGCACCAAAGTACGTTCATCTCTAGGAGACAGAACTTCCTGAGCGGTATGACGGCTGCGTAGTCCCATGGTGTTTATACTTGCGTACTATTGTTTGTACAGATGAACGTGGTACCTTCAGGCGTTTGGAAATTGCTCCCAAGGATGAACCGGACGTGTGGAGGTCTACAAAAAAAAATTCTGAGGTCTTGCCTGATTTCCTTTGATTTTCCCATGATGTCAAGCAAAGAGGCACTGCGTTTGAAGGTAGGCCTTGAAATACATCCGCAGGTACACCTCCAATTGACTCAAATGATGTCAATTAGCCTATCAGAAGCTTCTAAAGCCATGACATCATTTTCTGTAATTTTCCAAGCTGTTTAAAGGGACAGTCAACTTAGTGTATGTAAACTTCTGACCCAATGGAATTGTGATACAGTGAATTATGAGTTAAATAATCTGCCTGTAAACAGTTGTTGGAAAAATGACTTGTGTCATGCACAAAGTAGATGTCCTAACCGACTTGCCAAAACTATAGACATTTCTGGAGTGGTTGAAAAACGAGTTTTAATGACTCCAACCTAAGTGTATGTAAACTTCCCACTTCAATTGTACATGCTGCCCCTTTCATTTGTAGCTAAGGGAAAAACAGCACCACCTTCCAATCTCTAATCTTCAACATACATTAGGATCTGGATGAGAAGTGAATATAGAAATGTTTCTCATACCAGACACAGGATTTAGGCTAACGTTATACCCTGTCAGGGAAAAGAGTTTGACGTGTCACCATAAACTCTTCCCTGGATAGTTTTAATTAGTTGAATAGGGTCCCTTAGGGAATCCAGAGCTATAATTCTAGATCACTTACACACTTGTGTGTAAAAGGAAATGCACGCAGATCTATCGTACTACAGATCTATAACAACTGTGAGTAGTTATGGCGATAGAGGAGACTAGATTCGTACACAGGCTGCATCTCAAATTGCCCTCTATTCCCTACATTTTGCAATACTTTTGGCGAGAGCCTTCTGGGCCCTTGTCAAAAGCAGTGCACTAAATAGGGAATAGGGTGCCATTTGGGACGCAGCCACAGTGTTGGTCATATTCTTGTGATGTATAATAAGCTCCATGTGGGAATCAAGGTGTCTTTACTGATTCTAGATCAGTTATCCATCTGTGTGGAGATGGATAGAGAGGGAACAGATCCACCGCAGTGTTCAGCAGTGTTCAGTGCATCCATTGTTACTTGTTCTTCAATTCACCTTGGGAAACAAGACATTCATATTCTATATTTTGGAAGATGTTTTTTTGAAAAGTTCCAGTCAAAAGTTTGGACACCTACTCATTCCAGAGTTTTTCTTTTTTTGTACATTGTAGAATAATAGTGAAGATATCAAAACTATGAAATAGCACATATGGAATCATTTAGCAACCAAAAAGGTGTTAAACAAATCAAAATATATTTTATATTTGAGATTCTTCAAAGTAGCCACCCTTTGTCTTGACATTCTCTCAACCAGCTTCATGAGGTAGTCACCTGGAATGCATTTCAATTAACAGGTGTGCCTTGTAAAAAGTTAATTTGTGTAATTTCTTTCCTTCGTAATGTGTTTCAGCCCATCAGTTGTGTTGTGACAGGGTAGGGTTGGAATACAGAAGATGGCCCTATTTGGTAAAAGACCAAGTCAATATTATGGCAAGAACAGCTCGAATAAGCAAAGAGAAACGACGGTACATCATTACTTTAAGACACGAAGGTCAGTCAATCCAGAAAATTTCAACAACTTTGACAATTTCTTCAAGCGCAGTCGCAAAAACCATCAAGCGCTATGATGAAACTGGCTCTCGTGAGGACCACCACAGGAAAGGAAGACCCAGAGTTACCTCTGCTGCAGAGAATAAGTTCATTAGAGATACTAGCCTCAGATTGCAGTCCAAATAAATGATTCACAGAGTTCAAGTAACAGACACATCTCAACATCAACTGTTCAGAGGAGACTGTGTGAATCAGGCCTTCATGGTTGAATTGCTGCAAAGAAACCACTACTAAAGGACACCAATAATAAGAAGAGACTTGCTTGGGCCAAGAAACACGAGCAATGGACATTAGACCGGTGGAAATCTGTCCTTTGGTCTGATGAGTCCAAATTTGAGATTTTTGGTTCCAACCGCCATGTCTTTGTGAGACGCAGTGTAGGTGAACAGATGATCTCCGCATGTGTGGTTCCCAACGTGAAGTGTGGAGGAGTGATGGTGTGGGGGTACTTTGCTGGTGATACTGTCTATGATTTATTTAGAATTCAAGGCACACTTAACCAGCATGGCTACCACAGCATTCTGCAGTGATACTCCATCCCATCTGGTTTGCTCTTAGTGGGACGATAATTTGTTTTTCAACAGTGCAATGACCCAACACACCTCCAGGCTGCGTAAGGACTATTTGACCAAGAATGAGGGTGATGGAGTGCTGCATCAGATGACCTGGCCTCCACAATCACCCGACCTCAACCCAATGAATATGGTTCGGGATGAGTCGGACCGCTGGATGAAGGAAAAGCAGCCAAAATGTAAATTAGCCAAAAAGTGCAAATCATTTGTGGGAACTCCTTCAAGACTTTTGGAAAAGCGTTCCAGGTGAAGCTGGTTGAGAGAATGCCAAGAGTGTGCAAAGCTGTCATCAAGGCAAGGGGTGGCTACTTTGAAGAATCTCAAATATAAAATATTTATTTTATTTGTTTAACACTTTTTTGGTTACTACATGATTCCATATGTGTTATTTCATAGTGTTGATGTCTTCACTATTATTCTACAATGTAGTTCAAATAAAGAACAACCCTTGAATGAATAGGTGTGTCCAAGCTTTTGACTGGTTTTAGGTCTACACAATGTGTTGGTGATATTTTTATGATTGGTCATTGTATTGACAGACACAGACTGGACACACACACACAGACTGGACACACACAGACTGGACACACACGGACTGGATACACACACAGATTGGATAAAGACACAGACTGGATACACACACAGACTGGATACACACAGACTTCATCAGTCGCTGTTTTTCACACTCACCCTCTTGACATCCCCTTCCATCTCTCTCTCTCTATCTCTCTCTCATTCTCTCTCTTTCTCTCTCTCTCTCTTTCTGCCTCACTCTCTCTCCCCCCTCTCTCTCCCCCTCTCTCTTTCTCTCTCTCCCCATCTCTCTCCCCCTCTCTCTCTCTCGCTCTGTCTCTCGCTGTCTCTCTCTCTCTGTCACTCTCGCTGTCTCTCTCTCTCCCCCTCTCTCTCTGTGTCTCTCGCTGTCTCTCTCTCTCTCTCCCCCTCTCTCTCTGTCTCTCTCGCTGTCTCTCTCTCTCCCCCTCTCTCTCTGTCTCTCTCGCTGTCTCTCTCGCTCTGTCTCTCTCTTTCTCTCTCTCCCCCTCTCTCTCCCCCTCTCTCTGTCTCTCTCGCTGTCTCTGTCTCTCTCTATCTCTCTCTATCTCTCTCGCTCTCTCTCACTCTGTCTCTCTTGCTGTCTCTCTCTCTCCCCCTCTCTCTCTCTCTCTCGCTCTGTCTCTCTCGCTGTCTCTCTCTCTCTCCCCCTCTCGCTGTCTCTCTCTCTCTCCGTCTCTTTCGCTGTCTCTCTCTCTCCGTCTCTTTCGCTGTCTCTCTCTCTCTCTCCGTCTCTTTCGCTGTCTCTCTCTCTCCGTCTCTTTCGCTGTCTCTCTCTCTCCGTCTCTTTCGCTGTCTCTCTCTCTCTCCGTCTCTCTGTCTCTCTCTCTCCCCCTCTCTGTCTCTCTCTCTCTCTCTCTCTCTCCCCATCTCTGTCTCTCTCTCTCTCCCCCTCTCTGTCTCTCTGTCTCTCTCGCTGTCTCTCTCTCTCCCCCTCTCTCTGCCTCTCTCGCTGTCTCTCTCTCTCCCCCTCTGTCTCTCTCTCTCCCCCTCTGTCTCTCTCTCTCCCCCTCTCTGTCTCTTTTGCTGTCTCTCTCTCTCCCCCTCTCTGTCTCTCTCTCTGTCTCTCTTGCTGTCTCTCTCTCTCCCCCTCTCTCTGTCTCTCTCGCTGTCTCTCTCTAACTCCCCCTCTCTGTCTCTCTCGCTGTCTCTCTCTCTCTCTCCCTCTCTCTGTCTCTCTCACTGTCTCTCTCACTCCCCCTCTCTCTCTGTCTCTCTCACTCCCCCTCTCTGTCCCTCTCTCTCCCCCTCTCTCTGTCTCTCTCGCTAACTCTCTCTCCCCCTCTCTCTCTCACTCCCCCTCTCTCTGTCTCTCTCCCCCTCTCTGTCTTTCTCTCTCCCCTCTCTCACTCCCCCTCTCTTTCTCTCTCACTCTGTCTCTCTCACTGTCTCTGTCTCTCTCGCTGTCTCTCTCTCCCCCTCTCTCTCTGTCTCTCTCACTGTCTCTCTCTCCCCTCTCTGTCTCTCTCACTGTCTCTCTCACTCCCCCTCTCTCTCTGTCTCTCTCACTCCCCCTCTCTGTCCTCTCTCTCCCCCTCTCTCTGTCTCTCTCGCTAACTCTCTCTCCCCCTCTCTCTCTCACTCCCCCTCTCTCTGTCTCTCTCCCCCTCTCTGTCTTTCTCTCTCCCCCTCTCTCACTCCCCCTCTCTTTCTCTCTCACTCTGTCTCTCTCACTGTCTCTGTCTCTCTCGCTGTCTCTCTCTCTCTCCCCCTCTCTCTCTGTCTCTTCACTGTCTCTCTCTCCCCTCTCTGTCTCTCTCGCTGTCTCTCTCACTCCCCCTCTCTGTCTCTCTCTGTCTCTCTCACTGTCTCTCTCTCCCCCTCTCTCTGTCTCTCTCACTGTCTCTCTCTCTCCCCCTCTCTGTCTCTCTCTCTCCCCCTCTCTCTGTCTCTCTCACTGTCTCTCTCTCTCTCTCCCCCTCTCACTGTCTCTCTCTCCCCCTCTCTCTGTCTCTCTCGCTGTCTCTCTCTCTCCCCCTCTCTGTCGCTCTCTCTCCCCCTCTCTCTGTCTCCCTCACTGTCTCTCTCTCTCTCCCCCTCTCTGTCTCTCTCTCTGTTTCTTCCTCTCTCTGTGGCTCAAAGGGCCGTCACTTCAGAGCTTGCTGTAGCTGAGGTGGCTAGTGGCTGTGAATGCAAATTAGCCTTACCCCCCCCACACACACACACACACACACAGAGGCGCCTCTGCCAGAGCACACTGCTCACAGTGCCTCCGAAAGTACTGAATGGAGGGGCAGAAACGGAGAGAATGGGAGAAAAGGTAAAGGGAGAGATAGAAAGCAGAAGGTTATTGAAAGGGAAACCTCCACCGGAGTTTCACCGATGTTTACAAGCTGTTGACATGTAACCTACATGTATGAGAACACAAGTCAATACTAAGTCTCCAACCCCTGACCCTCAGGTAATGAAAACATAGACTTACTGTACCCTCTGCTGTTCAGAGAACACAATTAATGACTATAGGATTAATCAATGGAGTTGTGGGCTGGCCTGCTGAACTAGCCATACACACACACACACACACACACACACACACACACACACACACACACACACGGAAGATAAGTATCTGTCTGATTTCTACAACCCCCCCCAATTTTTTAACTGCCCCAGTGTAGGAGGTGGGTTTTAACACAACACTCTTATTAGGCAGGGACCATCGATGAGTGATGGATGGATGGATGGGGGGAGAGGAGAGACAGAGAGAGAGAGAGACAGAGAGAGACAGAGAGAGACAGAGGGAGACAGAGGGGGAGAGAGAGGTGAAACAAATGTGAGTGAGAGAATGTTGGAAGAGGAAATTTGGCAGTTACATCTTTTTACAGATTCCTATCCACATTCCCTCGATATTACCTTGATTTTGATCAAATAATGTCCTTCAAGCGTTGCCAAACAACTAAACCTCCCAAAACATATACAAACACGTTCCGAGCGCTTTCCTAAAGGCAGGCTCTGAACGCAGC
>NC_056438.1:20028512-20111012 GCF_018296145.1 Oncorhynchus tshawytscha | reverse complement strand
GAAAGCATTAGCTTAATAGCAGTTTGATGATGACAGTCCTTGGCTAACCTCATCACCAGGTTCAATTGCTATCGCATACAGCGAGAAAGAGCCGGCTGGTGGGCAAGATTAGACTAATAAAATAGTTATGAAATCAACATTGTGTCATCTCTATAGAGTTCATTTCGTATACAAAAAAAACCTCTCAGACACATTGCCTGACTGACTGACTAGACAGGGAGTTTGACGACCTGGAATATGGCCTCTATATAACATTTTTCTTTCACCATTGTTGTTCCTCCCACAACATTAATTAAAGTTAATGTTAATGTGATGCAGCCGAATAGCTATTGAGATATGACTCACGGTGGGATAGATGTACCCAGCTTCAAAAGTCAAGGTTAGGGGAGCCTGAGCCAGATAGAGAAAGAGAGGGCAAAATTGAGAGAGAGAGATAGAAAGGGAGAAATGTAGATTTTTTTTTTAAAGAAATACATTATTCTCCTTTTTATCAGAATGAAGGCCTCTTCCTTTGTGTTTTCTCAACAGAAACAGACACAACAACACTATTAGCTGCCCCCATCTTGCCTCTTGGAGTCATTTCTTGACCAATAGAAAATGGCTGTTGTCGATATGATGCACATCATTTTCCTATGTTTCAGCTCTTTTTTTGAGTGTACAAAAGTTCATATTTTTCTCTTGGGTGTTCTTTTGATATTTATTGGGTATTTTCTTAGGTGAAAGGTGTGCAGAGTTGGGGTAAAGATAATATGGAGTTCGAACACATTGACACAGGTTGTGATATGGCTATTAGAAAGGCAACCTGTTCGTGGGGCCAACGACAGATTGGCTTCATGAAATTAATGTTTTACAATAGATCATGTTTCTGAAAACAGAATACCTGTCCCTGACCTCATAACGTCACTGAATTTTCCAAATGTCAAATACTAATTCATACCTCTGTTTACTAGACCTCCACCCATGTCACCTTTCAAAAACCGGACTCCTAAGTCCTCAATACAGGAAGGACTTAATACTAACTCCTGGAGCTTATTCAGGAGGGTGTCACTTCTGTTTACAAAGTTTCAGATAGAAATGTCATGTGTCGAGCTGAAAATCCACCTCATTTTGCTAGAGACTCATGTCAGACAGAGGACTTAAAACACAATACATCTCGAGAGAGAGAGAATACATTTCTCTGTAAATATTGTTCGACGTTGTGTCCTCGTGAATAAGGGTCCGTCCCAATAAAATCTTCTTTCTCCTGAAGTGTTCACTTGTTCACTAATTCCCACAAACCTTAAAGCATTGAATTGTTAAGGTGTGTGCTAGGGGGCGTTTCCACCAGATTTCTTATGCCAGTCATTCCTTTCAAATTAGTAAAGAGACGTGAACAGGTGTACACTTTGGGACGTAGAAGAGAGAATTGGAACATAGCCCAAGTATTACTGTACTTCCTGCCTCTGACTTCCTATCACGACTCGAGGCATTGTCACGGTGCTATTTGACAGTTGTTGCTTTGGCCTGATAGTGAATTCCATCACGATACATATCACCTGAGTGGACCCTTAGTCTTACAATAGTCCAATTCAGTTTCTCTGTATAACACAGACATTTTATTGAACACTTTCAATGCTTTGTATGAAAAAAACATTTCTGATTTTAATGAGTGAACAGAAAGCATTCAGTAGTCATTCAAGACATCATATTCAAGCCAAAGAAAAGAAGAAACATGTTGTCAAGGACAACTGCAAGTCCTTGACTAGCACTTCGTAATGCTTTCTCCTAGGTTCAGGTGTTGTGAAGGTAAGGAGGTTATTTTGCTGTAGCAATGTTCTATACTGACCCCATATAAAAAGATTGATTGATCTCTGAGGATAGGAGTGTGTGTGTGTGTGTGTGTGTGTGTGTGTGTGTGTGTCACTGTCCCGCTCTCTCACACCCCTCCATCAAATTTTATCAAAAAGGACTGAGGCCCACCTGAGCCCCTACAACATGATCACAGACCCTTACACACACACACACACACACACACACACTTTGCACTCGCATTTACTTCACCTCTACGTTTATCTCTGTTTTATCATAGACCTGTCGATTACACTGAACAAAAATATAAACGCTACATGCAACAATTTCAAAGATTTTACTGAGTTACAGTTCATACAAGGAAATCAGTCTATTTAAATGAATTCATTAGGCCCCAATCGATGGATTTCACATGACTGGGAATACAGATATGCATCTGTTGGTCACAGATACTTTAAGAGAAAGGTAGAGGTGTGGATCAGAAAACCAGTCAGTATCTGGTGTGACCTCCATTTGTCTCATGCAGCACGACACATCTCCTTCGTATAGAGTTGATCAGGCTGTTGATTGTGGCCTGTGGAATGTTTTCCCACTCCTCTCCAATTGCTGTGAGAAGTTGCTGGATATTCGTGGGTGGAACACACTGTCGTACAAGTCGACCCAGAGCATCCCAAACGTGATCAATGGGTGACATGTCTGGTGAGTATGCAGGCCATGGAAGGATTGGGTCATTTTCAGCTTCCAGGAATTGTGTACTGATTCTTGCAACATGGGGCCGTGCATTATCATGCTGATACATGAGATGATGGCGGCGGATGAATGTCACGACAATGGGACTCAGGATCTCATCAAGGTATCTCTGTGCATTCAAGTTGTCATCAATAAAATGCAATTGTGTTTGTTGTCTGTAGCTTTTGCCCACCCATACCATAACCCCACCGCCACCATGGGGCAATCTGTTCACAACGGTGACATCAGAAAACCCCTGGCCCACACGATGCCAGGCCATCGAAGGTGAGCATTGGCACACTGAAGTCAGTTACAATGCCGACGCCATCAGGTTAAGGCCTTGATGAGAATGACGAGCACACAGATGAGCTTCCCTGAGACGGTTTCTGTACAGAAATTGTACAGAAATTCTTCAGTTGTGCAAACCCACAGTTTCATCAGCTGTCCAGGTGGTTGGTTTCAGACGATCCTGCAGGGGAAGATGTCAGATGTGGAGGTCCTGGGCTGGCATAGTTACACGTGGTCTGCGGTTGTGAGGCTGGTTGGACGTACTGCCAAATTCTCGAAAATAATGTTTTAGGTGGCTTATGGTAGAGAAATGAACATTCAATTATCTGGCAACAGCTCTGGTGGACATTCCTGCAGTCAGCATGTCAATTGCACACCCTCATAATCTGAGACATAGGTGGCATTGTGTTGTGTGACAAATCGGCACATTTTAGAATGGCCTTTTATTGTCCCCAGCACAGGGTGCACCTGTGTAACAATCATGCTGTTTAATCAGCTTATTGATATGCCACACCTGTCTGGTGGATGGATTATCTTGTCAAAGGAGAAATGCTCAGTAACAGGGATGTAAATACATTTGTGCACATCATTTGAAAGAAATACGCTTTTTGTCCATATGGCACATTTGTGGGATCTTTTATTTCAGCTCATGAAACAGAGGACCAATGCTGCGTTTATATTTGTGTTCAGTGTAGTTGCTCCAAGGACATGTTGGTAAATCTAGAAGAAAAAAAATCTAACATTTATCACGAAATACCAAGAAATGTTTTCAATATTTGACCAAGAAACTTTACAAACATTTTGAAAAATTGATAGAATCAGTGCAGTTTCTCTGCAATAAAACCATGCGAAAACAACTCTATTTATATGCAGCACAGTGCAACAGAAAGACTCATTTTCCCCGGAAAGCGGTGTCCTCGACCTTACATGTGAAGTACTTAAACAGGACAATAAAAACATGTTACCTAAACTACAGCCAGACTATACAGGGTGTCTGATTTGAGAAAAATAGCATTAATATGTCACATCTGTCTTTTGTACGTGTGAAATAGGACAAATACACTATATATACAAAAGTATGTGGACATCCCTTCAAATTAGTGCATTCAGCTATTTCAGTCACACCCGTTGCTGACATGTGTATAAAATTGAGCACACAGCCATGCAATCTCCATAGGAAGACATTGGCAGTAAAAGGCCTTACCGAGAGCTAAGTGACTTTCAACGTGCCATCGTCTTAGGATGTCACCTTTCCAACAAGTCCGCCGTGCTAGAGTCAACTATAAGGGCTGTTATTGTGAAGTGGAAATGTCTAGGAGCAACAACGGATCAGCCGTGAAGTGGTAGGCCACACAAGCTCACAGAATGGATCCACAGAGTGTTGAAGGGTGTAGCAAGTCAAGATTGTCTGTCCTCGGTTGCAACACTCACTACCGAGTTCCAAACTGCCTCTGGAAGCATTGTCAGCACAATAACTGTTCGTCGGGAACTTCATGAAAAGGCCTGCCTCGGCCATGGAAGATCACCATGTGCAATGCCAAGCGTCGGATGGAGTGGTGTAAAGCTTGCCGCCATTGGACTCGAATCTGGGTTTGGCGGATGCCAGGAGAACACTACCTGCATAGTGCCAATTGTAAAGTTTGGTGGAGGAATAATGGTCTGGGACTGTTTTTCGTGGTTCGGTCTTGGCCCCTTAGTTCCATTGAAGGGAAATCTTAACACTACAGCATATAATGACATTCCTGACGATTATGTGCTTCCAACTTTGGGGCAACAGTTTGGGGAAGGCCCTTTCCTGTTGCAACATGACAATGCACCTGTGCACAAAGCGAGGTCCATACAGAAATGGTTTGTCGAGATCGGTGTGGAAGAACTTGATTGGCCTGCACAGATCCCTGACCTCAACCCCATCAAACACCTTTGAGATGAATTGTAACCCCCGACTGCGAGCCAGGCCTATTCGCCCAACATCAGTGCCGACCTTACTAATGCTCTTGTGGCTGAATGGAAACAAGTCCCCACAGCAATGTTCCAACATATAGTGGAAAGCCTTCCCAGAAGTGGAGGCTGTTATAGCAGCAAAGGGGCGACCAACTGTATGTAGTTCTGCACTTGAGCTGATCATGTAATTTAATGTTCTGCCATGTTGGGCGATATTATGTCATGTGTCATGTTCTGTGTGGACCCCAGGAAGAGTAGCTGCTGCTTTTGCAACAGCTAATGGGGATCCTAATAAAATACCAAAACTCCATATTAATGCCCATGATTTTGGAATGAGATGTTCAATGAGCAGGTGTCCACATACTTTTGGTATGTAGTGTATATGCACCCATCACATTATTATTATTATTCATATTATTATTATTATAATTCCACGATGTTATACTTATTACTTCACCTATAATGAGTCTTTGAATCGAGGCTGCAATGTTCTGTATGTTAATCAGGACTTGGTGAACAATAGTTATATCTTAATGAATGTACTTTATATCACTTTATTATCTGTTTATTACCCTGCTCTTCAAGATAACATAGAGGAACAAAGTAAAGAGAAGATGAAAGAAATGGTCTAGAGACAGAGATGGTAGAGTACTGACAAGAGCTAACCAGAGTGCACTCTTAGTAAAATTGGTTAATGGTGGAGGAAGATGCAGAGGTAGCTCTGTAGTGTGTCCCTCTCTTTGCCTCTCTCTTGAGTTTTCTCACAACCTCTCATCTTCTGCTCTCTCTGTCGGACTCAACACTCATTACTGTACTGCCTTCTCTCTCTGCCCTGTTTTCTCTCCCTCTTTCTATACCCCTTCCCTCTCTCTCTCTGTCTCCCTCCTCGCTTCTCTCTCCCATCCTTCTCTCATTCCCCCTCTCTCTCTCTGCTCTCGCTCTCCCTCTCTCTCTCTCTCTGCTTCCTCTCTCTCTCCCTCCTCGCTTCTCTCTCCCATCCTTCTCTCATTCCCTCTCTCTCTATGCTCTCGCTCTCCCTCTCTCTCTCTCTGCTTCCTCTCTCTCTCTCCCTCCTCGCTTCCCTCTCCCATCCTTGTCTCTTTCACTCTCTTTGCCTCTCTCTCTCAATGCTCTCTCTCTCCTCTGCATCCCCCTCTCTCTCTGCTTCCTCTCTCTCTCTCTCCTCCACATCCCCCTCTCTCTCTCTGCTTCTTCTCTCTCTCTCCCTCCTCACTTCTTTCTCCAACCCCTCTCTCTTTCACTGTCTTTCCCTCTCTCTCTGTTCTCTTGCTCTCCTCCTCATCTCCCTGTCTCCCTCCCCCTCTCTCTGCTCCCTCTTTCTCTCTCTCCCCCTCACTGTCCTCCATTCTTACCTCCCTCCTATCTTCCTCCTCCCCTCCCTCCCTCTATCTCTGCTCCCTCCCTCTCTTTCCCCCCCGTCTCTCTCTTTCTCTCTGATGTTGTGTGCTTCTGCAGTACACAGGTATTGGCTCCTGTAACAGCAGCTTTGCCTCTGGGCCACAGGATCTCATCTGCTGATGTCTTAGAATTTCATCTCTGTTCCTTCTCCTCTCACCATAGTACACACACACACACACACACACACACACACACACACACACACACACACACACACGTGTGCAATCACACACCCCATGCACACACACACATCATATCTCCCATTCACACACATCTCACAAGTCTATTCTCAGTCTTTTGAAATACTACAGAACATACTTGTCTTTGCTGTCTGGGTATTTTCCCTCTAATTACTAACTAAACCTTGGAAGAATACACCCTGTACTACACCTCCTCCATTGTGAGTCTCATAGTGGGTTAGTCACTCTGTACAGTGAAGATGTTTATTTCTATGTAAGGCATAAGTGGACAGGCAAACCCAGGCTGGAACAATATAGTTGATATGAGAAGACACAAGACTGGTATAGAACAGGAAGTAGAACAGGTGGATACATGGAAGGACACGATAGGAGGGGAGAGGAGAAAAGAGAAGAGGAGAGGAGAAAAGAGGACAAGATGAGACAAGTGGGAAAGGGAAAGGAGAGGAGGAGGGTGGAAAGAGAAGAGGAGAGGAGAAAAGAGAAGAGGAGAGGAGAAAAGAGGACAAGATGAGACAAGTGGGAAAGGGAAAGGAGAAGAGAGGAGGAAAGAGAAGAGGAGAGGAGAAAAGAGGACAAGATGAGACAAGTGGGAAAGGGAAGGAGAAGAGAGGAAAGAGAAGAGGAGAGGAGAAAAGAGGACAAGATGAGACAAGTGGGAAAGGGAAAGGGAAAGGAGAGGAGAGGAGGGTGGAAAGAGGAGAGGAGAAAAGAGGACAAGATGAGACAAGTGGGAAAAAGGGAAAGGAGAGGAGAGGGTGGAAAAAGAGGAGAGGAGAAAAGAGGACAAGATGAGACAAGTGGGAAAGGGAAAGGAGAGGAGGAGGGTGGAAAGAGAATAGGAGAGGAGAAAAGAGGACAAGATGAGACAAGTGGGAAAGGGAAGGAGAAGAGAGGAGAAAAGAGAAGAGGAGAGGAGAAAAGGGGACAAGATGAGACAAGTGGGAAAGGGAAAGGAGAGGGTGGAAAGAGAAGAGAGAGAAAAGAGGACAAGATGAGGGAAAGTGGGAAAGGGAAAGGAGAGGAGAGAGGAGGAAAGAGAAGAGGAGAGGAGAAAAGAGGACAAGATGAGACAAGTGGGAAAGGGAAAGGAGAGGAGAGGGTGGAAAGAGAAGAGGAGAGGAGAAAAGAGGACAAGATGAGACAAGTGGGAAAGGGAAAGGAGAGGAGAGGGTGGAAAGAGAAGAGGAGAGGAGAAAAGAGGACAAGATGAGACAAGTGGGAAAGGGGGAGAGGAGAGGAGAAAAGAGAAGAGGAGAGGAGAAAAGAGAAGAGGATAGGAGAAAAGAGGACAAGATGAGACAAGTGGGGGAAAGGGAAAGAAAAGAGAGAGGAGAGGAGAAAAGAGGACAAGGTGAGACAAGTGGGAAAGGGAAAGGAGAGGAGAGGGTGGAAAGAGAAGAGGAGAGGAGAAAAGAGGACAAGGTGAGACAAGTGGGAACGGGAACGGAGAGGAGAGGGGGAAAAGAGAAGAGGAGAGGGTGGAAAGAGAAGAGGAGAGGGTGGAAAGAGGAGAGGAGAAAAGAGGACAAGGTGAGACAAGTGGGAAAGGGAAAGGAGAGGAGAGGGTGGAAAGAGAAGAGGAGAGGGTGGAAAGAGAAGAGGAGAGGAGAAAAGAGGACAAGGTGAGACAAGTGGGAAAGAGAAGAGGAGAGGAGAAAAGAGGACAAGGTGAGACAAGTGGGAAAGGGAAAGGAGAGGAGAGGGTGGAAAGAGAAGAGGAGAGGAGAAAAGAGGACAAGGTGAGACAAGTGGGAAAGAGAAGAGGGAGGGGTGGAGATGAAAAGAGAAGAGGAGAGGAAAGGAGAGGAGAGGGTGGAAAGAGAAGAGGAGAGGAAAGGAGAGGAGAGGGTGGAAAGAGAAGAGAAGAGGAGAGGGTGGAAAGAGAAGAGGAGAGGGTGGAAAGAATGCGTAGAGAAAGAGAAAAGGAGAGGCTGTGAGACTGGAGACCTGCACAGTACAGTGACGGCAGAAGACCAGCAGGCCTGTCTTGTCAGCCTAACGTTGTTGTTACATTATAGACCAGCAGGCCTGTCAACTCCCACCTAACATTCCTATAACGTTCTGTCAACGTCGCCTGGGCAGCGACAGCACCCCACCTCCAGTTAACCGCTGACAGCAACACGTTTCAGAGAGAGAGAGAGAGAGAGAGTCAACGACAGGAAAGAGGAAGAGCGGAGCGATGAGAGAGAGAGAGAGAGAGTCAACGACAGGAAAGAGGAAGAGCGGAGCGATGAGAGAGAGTCAACGACAGGAAAGAGGAAGAGCGGAGCAATGAGAGAGAGAGAGAGAGAGAGTCAACGACAGGAAAGAGGAAGAGCAGAGCGATGAGAGAGAGAGAGAGAGAGTCAACGACAGGAAAGAGGAAGAGCGGAGCGATGAGAGAGAGAGAGAGAGAGTCAATGACAGGAAAGAGGAAGAGCGGAGCGATGAGAGAGAGAGAGAGAGAGAGTCAACGACAGGAAAGAGGAAGAGCGGAGCGATGAGAGAGAGAGAGAGAGAGTCAACGACAGGAAAGAGGAAGAGCGGAGCGATGAGAGAGAGAGAGAGAGAGTCAACGACAGGAAAGAGGAAGAGCGGAGCGATGAGAGAGAGAGAGAGAGTCAACGACAGGAAAGAGGAAGAGCGGAGCGAGCGGAGAGAGAGAGAGAGAGTCAACGACAGGAAAGAGGAAGAGCGGAGCGATGAGAGAGAGAGAGAGAGTCAACGACAGGAAAGAGGAAGAGCGGAGCGATGAGAGAGAGAGAGAGTCAACGACAGGAAAGAGGAAGAGCGGAGCGATGAGAGAGAGAGAGAGAGAGTCAACGACAGGAAAGAGGAAGAGCGGAGCGATGAGAGAGAGAGAGGAAGAGAGAGTCAACGACAGGAAAGAGGAAGAGCGGAGCGAGAGAGAGAGAGAGAGAGAGTCAACGACAGGAAAGAGGAAGAGCGGAGCGATGAGAGAGAGAGAGTCAACGACAGGAAAGAGGAAGAGCGGAGCGATGAGAGAGAGAGAGTCAACGACAGGAAAGAGGAAGAGCGGAGCGATGAGAGAGAGAGAGTCAACGACAGGAAAGAGGAAGAGCGGAGCGATGAGAGAGAGAGAGTCAACGACAGGAAAGAGGAAGAGCGGAGCGATGAGAGAGAGAGAGTCAACGACAGGAAAGAGGAAGAGCGGAGCGATGAGAGAGAGAGAGTCAACGACAGGAAAGAGGAAGAGCGGAGCGATGAGAGAGAGAGTCAACGACAGGAAAGAGGAAGAGCGGAGCGATGAGAGAGAGAGAGAGTCAACGACAGGAAAGAGGAAGAGCGGAGCGATGAGAGAGAGAGAGAGTCAACAGGAAAGAGGAAAAGAGGAAGAGCGGAGCGAGGAAAGAGGAAGAGCGGAGAGAGAGAGAGTCAACGACAGGAAAGAGGAAGAGCGGAGCGATGAGAGAGAGAGAGAGTCAACGACAGGAAAGAGGAAGAGCGGAGCGATGAGAGAGAGAGTCAACGACAGGAAAGAGGAAGAGCGGAGCGATGAGAGAGAGAGAGAGAGTCAACGACAGGAAAGAGGAAGAGCGGAGCGATGAGAGAGAGAGAGTCAACGACAGGAAAGAGGAAGAGCGGAGCGATGAGAGAGAGAGAGTCAGACAGGAAAGAGGAAGAGCGGAGAGAAAGAGGAAAGAGGAAGAGCGGAGCGATGAGAGAGAGAGAGTCAACGACAGGAAAGAGGAAGAGCGGAGCGAGAGAGAGAGAGAGAGAGAGTCAACGACAGGAAAGAGGAAGAGCGGAGCGAGAGAGAGAGAGAGAGAGTCAACGACAGGAAAGAGGAAGAGCGGAGCGGAGAGAGAGAGAGAGTCAACGACAGGAAAGAGGAAGAGAGAGAGAGAGAGAGAGTCAACGACAGGAAAGAGGAAGAGCGGAGCGATGAGAGAGAGAGAGTCAACGACAGGAAAGAGGAAGAGCGGAGCGATGAGAGAGAGAGAGTCAACGACAGGAAAGAGGAAGAGCGGAGCGATGAGAGAGAGAGAGTCAACGACAGGAAAGAGGAAGAGCGGAGCGATGAGAGAGAGAGAGTCAACGACAGGAAAGAGGAAGAGCGGAGCGATGAGAGAGAGAGAGAGTCAACGACAGGAAAGAGGAAGAGCGGAGCGAAGAGGAGAGACAGGAAAGAGGAAGAGCGGAGCGATGAGAGAGAGAGAGAGTCAACGACAGGAAAGAGGAAGAGCGGAGCGATGAGAGAGAGAGAGAGAGTCAACGACAGGAAAGAGGAAGAGCGGAGCGATGAGAGAGAGAGAGAGAGAGTCAACGACAGGAAAGAGGAAGAGCGGAGCGATGAGAGAGAGAGAGTCAACGACAGGAAAGAGGAAGAGCGGAGCGATGAGAGAGAGAGAGTCAACGACAGGAAAGAGGAAGAGCGGAGCGATGAGAGAGAGAGAGAGTCAACGACAGGAAAGAGGAAGAGCGGAGCGATGAGAGAGAGAGAGTCAACGACAGGAAAGAGGAAGAGCGGAGCGATGAGAGAGAGAGAGAGTCAACGACAGGAAAGAGGAAGAGCGGAGCGATGAGAGAGAGAGGGAGTCAACGACAGGAAAGAGGAAGAGCGGAGCGATGAGAGAGAGAGAGAGTCAACGACAGGAAAGAGGAAGAGCGGAGCGATGAGAGAGAGAGAGAGAGTCAACGACAGGAAAGAGGAAGAGCGGAGCGATGAGAGAGAGAGAGAGTCAACGACAGGAAAGAGGAAGAGCGGAGCGATGAGAGAGAGAGAGAGAGTCAACGACAGGAAAGAGGAAGAGCGGAGCGATGAGAGAGAGAGAGAGACAGGAAAGAGGAAGAGCGGAGCGAGAGAGAGAGAGAGTCAACGACAGGAAAGAGGAAGAGCGGAGCGATGAGAGAGAGAGAGAGAGAGTCAACGACAGGAAAGAGGAAGAGCGGAGCGATGAGAGAGAGAGAGAGAGAGTCAACGACAGGAAAGAGGAAGAGCGGAGCGATGAGAGAGAGAGAGAGTCAACGACAGGAAAGAGGAAGAGCGGAGCGATGAGAGAGAGAGAGAGAGAGTCAACGACAGGAAAGAGGAAGAGCGGAGCGATGAGAGAGAGAGAGAGAGTCAACGACAGGAAAGAGGAAGAGCGGAGCGATGAGAGAGAGAGAGTCAACGACAGGAAAGAGGAAGAGCGGAGCGAGAGAGAGAGAGAGAGAGAGTCAACGACAGGAAAGAGGAAGAGCGGAGCGATGAGAGAGAGAGAGAGTCAACGACAGGAAAGAGGAAGAGCGGAGATGAGAGAGAGAGAGTCAAGGAAAGAGAAAGAGAGAGCGGAGAGAGAGAGAGAGAGTCAACGACAGGAAAGAAAGAGCGGAGGAAGAGCGGAGCAGGAAAGAGGAAGAGCGGAGCGATGAGAGAGAGAGAGAGTCAACGACAGGAAAGAGGAAGAGCGGAGCGATGAGAGAGAGAGAGAGTCAACGACAGGAAAGAGGAAGAGCGGAGCGATGAGAGAGAGAGAGAGTCAACGACAGGAAAGAGGAAGAGCGGAGCGATGAGAGAGAGAGAGAGTCAACGACAGGAAAGAGGAAGAGCGGAGCGATGAGAGAGAGAGAGTCAACGACAGGAAAGAGGAAGAGCGGAGCGATGAGAGAGAGAGAGAGTCAACGACAGGAAAGAGGAAGAGCGGAGCGATGAGAGAGAGAGAGTCAACGACAGGAAAGAGGAAGAGCGGAGCGATGAGAGAGAGAGAGAGAGTCAACGACAGGAAAGAGGAAGAGCGGAGCGATGAGAGAGAGAGAGAGTCAACGACAGGAAAGAGGAAGAGCGGAGCGAGAGAGAGAGAGAGAGTCAACGACAGGAAAGAGGAAGAGCGGAGCGATGAGAGAGAGAGAGAGAGAGTCAACGACAGGAAAGAGGAAGAGCGGAGCGATGAGAGAGAGAGAGAGAGAGTCAACGACAGGAAAGAGGAAGAGCGGAGCGATGAGAGAGAGAGAGAGAGAGTCAACGACAGGAAAGAGGAAGAGCGGAGCGAGAGAGAGAGAGAGAGAGAGTCAACGACAGGAAAGAGGAAGAGCGGAGCGATGAGAGAGAGAGAGAGAGAGAGTCAACGACAGGAAAGAGGAAGAGCGGAGCGATGAGAGAGAGAGAGTCAACGACAGGAAAGAGGAAGAGCGGAGCGATGAGAGAGAGAGAGAGAGAGAGTCAACGACAGGAAAGAGGAAGAGCGGAGCGATGAGAGAGAGAGAGAGAGAGAGTCAACGACAGGAAAGAGGAAGAGCGGAGCGATGAGAGAGAGAGAGAGAGAGTCAACGACAGGAAAGAGGAAGAGCGGAGCGATGAGAGAGAGAGAGAGAGAGTCAACGACAGGAAAGAGGAAGAGCGGAGCGATGAGAGAGAGAGAGTCAACGACAGGAAAGAGGAAGAGCGGAGCGATGAGAGAGAGAGTCAACGACAGGAAAGAGGAAGAGCGGAGCGATGAGAGAGAGAGAGTCAACGACAGGAAAGAGGAAGAGCGGAGCGAAGAGAGAGAGAGAGAGAGAGTCAACGACAGGAAAGAGGAAGAGCGGAGCGAAGAGAGAGAGAGAGAGAGAGTCAACGACAGGAAAGAGGAAGAGCGGAGAGAGAGAGAGAGAGAGAGAGAGAGTCAACGACAGGAAAGAGGAAGAGCGGAGCGATGAGAGAGAGAGTCAACGACAGGAAAGAGGAAGAGCGGAGCGATGAGAGAGAGAGAGAGAGTCAACGACAGGAAAGAGGAAGAGCAGAGCGATGAGAGAGAGAGAGAGTCAACGACAGGAAAGAGGAAGAGCGGAGCGATGAGAGAGAGAGAGAGAGTCAACGACAGGAAAGAGGAAGAGCGGAGCGATGAGCGAGAGAGAGAGAGAGTCAACGACAGGAAAGAGGAAGAGCGGAGCGATGAGAGAGAGAGAGAGAGAGTCAACGACAGGAAAGAGGAAGAGCGGAGCGATGAGAGAGAGAGAGTCAACGACAGGAAAGAGGAAGAGCGGAGCGATGAGAGAGAGAGGAAGAGAGAGTCAACGACAGGAAAGAGGAAGAGCGGAGCGATGAGAGAGAGAGAGAGAGAGTCAACGACAGGAAAGAGGAAGAGCGGAGCGATGAGAGAGAGAGAGTCAATGACAGGAAAGAGGAAGAGCGGAGCGATGAGAGAGAGAGAGAGTCAACGACAGGAAAGAGGAAGAGCGGAGCGATGAGAGAGAGAGAGAGAGTCAACGACAGGAAAGAGGAAGAGCGGAGCGATGAGAGAGAGAGAGTCAAGACAGGAAAGAGGAAGTCGGAGCGACGACAGGAAAGAGGAAGAGCGGAGCGATGAGAGAGAGAGAGTCAACGACAGGAAAGAGGAAGAGCGGAGCGATGAGAGAGAGAGAGTCAACGACAGGAAAGAGGAAGAGATGAGAGAGAGAGAGTCAACGACAGGAAAGAGGAAGAGCGGAGCGATGAGAGAGAGAGAGAGAGAGAGAGTCAACGACAGGAAAGAGGAAGAGCGGAGCGAGAGAGAGAGAGAGAGAGTCAACGACAGGAAAGAGGAAGAGCGGAGCGATGAGAGAGAGAGAGAGAGAGTCAACGACAGGAAAGAGGAAGAGCGGAGCGATGAGAGAGAGAGAGAGTCAACGACAGGAAAGAGGAAGAGCGGAGCGATGAGAGAGAGAGAGTCAACGACAGGAAAGAGGAAGAGCGGAGCGATGAGAGAGAGAGAGAGAGTCAACGACAGGAAAGAGGAAGAGCGGAGCGATGAGAGAGAGAGAGAGAGAGTCAACGACAGGAAAGAGGAAGAGCGGAGCGATGAGAGAGAGAGAGTCAACGACAGGAAAGAGGAAGAGCGGAGCGATGAGAGAGAGAGAGTTGGCACTTCACTGCCCGTCCGCTACCACAGCCAGGATACCGACCGCTTGAGTCTTGACACACTTTGTGTTCTGCTCTTGGCCAGTGCTGAGGGGCCGTGTGTTACGGCTATAAGGGACCCAGGGAAACGAGGAAGACAGGCTGGCTCAGTTCCCTTGCCTATTAGACTCCTGTGCATGCAGTAGTTTTGTAGCATAGTGGCAAGGAACAACTCACTGGAAGGAATAAACGTTAAGATGAAACAAACTCAGAGGGGTGGAAATGTATTCTAGAGAGGGTGAATTGAAGCTATCTCGGGTGGTTGGTGTTGGGTGTAAATGTTACTGCGCCCCAGTACATAATGTAAGTGTTGGTTTTATTAACTGAGAGAGTAGATGTAATATGTTTGACTTGAAGATACTGTAATAGGTTAAGCGGTGTGGTAGAGCTGGGCAGAACCAGAACCCTGCACACACTGCAGCTCAGCAGGACCAGTGGCTCTCCCTGGTTTCTAGGTTGATAGAAGCCTGTAGAAAAGACTGTGATGGGAGCTAGGTGGTGACAGGAAGATGGAGGCAGAGATTTAGAGTGGGATTTGGTATAGCGGAGCCATGCCCAGAAATAGTTGCGTTTCAGTAATAATTTCTAACAGACATCTGTTCAATTCCCTCTGTTTGCTCTCTCAGTCCCAACCCAACATGACAGATAACTGTTCCACTCTGTTCAGCTACAGTTGAACCCCTTATAGGAAGGTAGGGCTTGAAATTTGAGGCAAATGTGTGTGTGTGTGTGTGTGTGTGTGTGTGTGTGTGTGTGTGTGTGTGTGTGTGTGTGTGTGTGTGTGTGTGTGTGTGTGTGTGTGTGTGTGTGTGTGTGTGAGAGAATGACTGGAGTTTGGGCACTGTGGTGCCAGTCTCCTGTCAGTGGTAGTGTTACAGATTCCCCTGCCAGTGAGCTTTCTAACTTCATGCAGCTCACTCCACTGATGGTGCCAGAGAGACTAGAGGACCACAAACTGTCTCCCCAAACTCCCTGTGACCTATGCTACCAGGCCACCGATAGGTTGCTAGGGAGGTTGCTAGGGGGCAGGTCGTGGGTGTGTGTGGAGAGGGTGTGTGAAAGCAGAGTGAAAAGTATTCTGTATTTAAAGGAAATTCTTTGTAGGATGAGGACACTCTTCTGTGTGTGTTTTTGTCGTCATCTGGTTGTAACAGTGGGGCTAAAGGGATCATGGGAGTTGGAGTCTTCCCGCCTCTGTTTTAGTCTGAACAGATGACAAGGACATGCACTGTTCAGCTCTGGGTTTAGACTCAGGAGCAAAAAAACACAACAAACAACAGGACAATACAATTTAGCGTAGTGATAATTCTGACTTGTTTTCTGAGTTTCAGCCTAGATGGTGATATTTCAGTGACTGGCTACCCTGAGTTTCTGCCTGGTGATATTTCAGTGGCTGGCTACACTGAGTTTCTGCATGGTGATATTTCAGTGGCTGGCTACACTGAGTTTCAGCCTAGATGGTGATATTTCAGTGGCTGGCTACACTGAGTTTCAGCCTAGATGGTGATATTTCAGTGGCTGGCTACACTGAGTTTCAGCCTAGATGGTGATATTTCAGTGGCTGGCTACACTGAGTTTCAGCCTAGATGGTGATATTTCAGTGGCTGGCTACACTGAGTTTCAGCCTAGATGGTGATATTTCAGTGGCTGGCTACACTGAGTTTCAGCCTAGATGGTGATATTTCAGTGGCTGGCTACACTGAGTTTCAGCCTAGATGGTGATATTTCAGTGGCTGGCTACACTGAGTTTCAGCCTAGATGGTGATATTTCAGTGGCTGGCTACACTGAGTTTCAGCCTAGATGGTGATATTTCAGTAGCTGGCTACACTGAGTTTCAGCCTAGATGGTGATATTTCAGTGGCTGGCTACACTGAGTTTCAGCCTAGATGGTGATCAAGGAGTACTGGGAAAGACAGAAAGAGAGAGAGAAGAGAGAGGGTGGAAAGAGAGAGAAGGGAGAGAGTGGAATGAGAGAGAAGAGAGAGAGTGGAAAGAGAGAGAGTGGAACGACAGAGAGAGAGAAGAGAGAGAGAGAGAGAGAGAGAGAGAGTGGAAATAGAGAGAGTGGAACGACAGCGAGAGAAGAGAGAGCAAATGGAATGAGAGAGAGAGAGAGAGAGAGAGAGAGAGAGAGAGAGAGAGAGAGAGAGAGAGAGAGAGTGGAAATAGAGAGAGTTGAACGACAGAGAGAAGAGAGAGCAAAGATGAGAGAGAGAGTGGAAATAGAGAGAGTGGAACGACAGAGAGAGAAGAGAGAGCAAATGGAATGAGAGAGAGGAAAGAGAGAGAGAGTGGAAACAGAGAGTGGAACAACAGAGAGAGAGAGAGAGAGAGAGAGAGAGAGAGAGAGAGAGAGTGGAAATAGAGAGAGTGGAACGACGAGAGAAGAGAGAGCAAAGAGAGAAGAGAGAGAGAGAGAGAGAGAGAGTGGAAATAGAGAGAGTGGAACGACAGCGAGAGAAGAGAGAGCAAATGGAATGAGAGAGAGAGAGAGAGTGGAAATAGAGAGAGTGGGAAATAGAGAGAGTGGAAATAGAGAGAGTGGAACGACAGAGAGAGAAGAGAGAGCAAATGGAATGAGACAGAGAGAAAGAGAGAGCAAATGGAATGGAAATAGAGAGTGGAAAACAGAGAGTGGAACAACAGAGAGAGAAGAGAGAGAGAGAGAGAGAGAGAGAGAGAGAGTGGAAATAGAGAGAGTGGAACGACAGAGAGAGAAGAGAGAGCAAATGGAATGAGAGAGAGAAAGAGAGAGAGAGTGGAAATAGAGAGAGTGGAACGACAGAGAGAGAAGAGAGAGAGAGAGTGGAACGACAGAGAGAGAAGAGAGAGCAAATGGAAAGAGAGAGAGAGAGAGAGAGAGTGGAAAGAGAGAGAGAAGAGAGAGAGAGAGAGTGGAATGAGAAAGAGAAGAGAGAGAGAGTGGAAATAGAGAGAGTGGAAGGACAGCGAGAGAAGAGAGAGCAAATGGAATGAGAGAGAGAGAGAGAGAGAGAGTGGAAATAGAGAGAGTGGAACGACAGAGAGAGAAGAGAGAGCAAATGGAATGAGAGAGAGAAAGAGAGAACACAAAACCCTGTCCCCCTCCAACAAAGACAACCCTATCTCCACGGCTTCATAACAGCCCCAATAAACAATTGCACTATTCTCTCTCCCCCTCTCTCTTTCACTCTCTCTTCCTGTCTGCCTTCACTTTGTTTCCACCACACAGCCCTCCATCGCTCCCTCCTTCCCCTCCACTCTTTTTCTCTAATCCCTATTTTCTTTGTGCTTGTTCCCCTCTCTTGCTCTCTTCATCTCCCTGTTCGTTGGCTGCTCTCTTGTAGCAGGACTTTATTTGCTCCCTCTCTAAAGTGTCACCCGATGCCATTGTGTTTTATCCATTTGTCTTTGTTACAATTTCTGTTCCTGCTTCTCTCTCTCTCTCTCTCTCCCATTCTCCATTCCTACGACACCCCCTCCCTCTCCTCCCTCTCCCCCTTTTAGGGCTCGGAGCGTTCCCGTTTCTTCCACTCTTTTCACGTGTTTCTATTGCTGTCGCTCTGCTCTCTCTTTCTCTACCCCGTCTCTTCAGCTCTTTGTAGCACTCCTGTCGCTCTGCTCTCTCTTTCTCTACCCCGTCTCTTCAGCTCTTTGTAGCACTCCTGTCGCTCTGCTCTCTCTTTCTCTACCCCGTCTCTTCAGCTCTTTGTAGCACTCCTGTCGCTCTGCTCTCTCTTTCTCTACCCCGTCTCTTCAGCTCTTTGTAGCACTCCTGTCGCTCTGCTCTCTCTCTTTCTCTACCCTGTCTCTTCAGCTCTTTGTAGCACTTCTGTCGCTCTGCTCTCTCTTTCTCTACCCCGTCTCTTCAGCTCTTTGTAGCACTCCTGTCGCTCTGCTCTCTCTTTCTCTACCCCGTCTCTTCAGCTCTTTGTAGCACTCCTGTCGCTCTGCTCTCTCTTTCTCTACCCCGTCTCTTCAGCTCTTTGTAGCACTCCTGTCGCTCTGCTCTCTCTCTTTCTCTACCCCGTCTCTTCAGCTCTTTGTAGCACTCCTGTCGTTCCACGCTCCCTTGTTCTTTCCCCCGTCTTCCTCCTCTCTCCCGGCTTTATAAATAGCATTTGGAGAAGGCAGACGTTGTTTTTTTCTCCTCCTCTATTTAAAGATGGATCAATTACAGAAATGAAGTGAAGGGGAAGCAAAGACCCACAGAGTGTCTCACGGTATACTGCTCCAGAACACCACACAACAATGGCACACACACACACACACACACACATACACATACACATACACATACACACACACACACACACACACTCTTGTCCTTCTTTTCCACCGCCACCCTTTTCCCCCTCATTCTTTTCCTCCATCCCAGCTAAAAGCCCCGTTGCTCTTTGGTTACCCCAGCCATCACCCCTTCTCTTCCTCTTCCCCCTCTTTTCTTCTTATGCACTCGTTCCAGCCTGTCATTCTATCACGAGTCCTCTAAAATAACAGCTAGCTACTCGCACAACCTTGCCATTGAGTGTGTGTGTCACAGGGTTCACACACACACACACAAACCACACACAGCCCTCTTCAGAATCAGAATCCCCTTTATTCACCAAGCACAATTACACATACTCAGAATTTGCCTTGGTGAGAAGGTGCCAGCAATAGACAATATCCAAACAGAATATACAATATCAGAACATAAAACGTACAACTCTGGAGTGTAGGAGCTGTATCTGGAGCTGATTACAGTGGGAATACAGGATTTACAGAGGGGATATATCTATATAAGGGAGGGATGCTGCCGTGATCAATATATACAGTGTTGTGCAGAGGTTTTACATGCAAATGCAGTATAGTGCACATTAGTATTTGAGGTCATTGATGACAAGGTGCAGTAATCAGCCCGATGCCAAGTCACTTTATCCCTATGAGCCCGATGGCCAGGTAATGAGGGCCACAGCACGGGGGACGAAAGTGTTCAGGTGGCTGGCGGTTTTGGTGGTGATTGATCTAAACCGTCTGCTAGGGCGGAGTCTTTGAAATATGGGGTGGGTTGACAGGGTAGCGATGATCTTCCTTGTCCTGGAGGCAGACTGGGCAAAGCGCTGCAGTTTGTCCTTGCAGCGGGCAGACACAGATCCAAACCAGACTGAAGAGGTGAGAATGGACGTGTAGAGCAGAACCAAAATTGTCGTAGAGTTTGAATCTCCTCAGATGCCGCACATAGTACGTCCCCTGTTGTCTTCCAGGTCGTTAAAACCTTTAGTGTTTATGAAGATCCCCATGGCACATGGTTGATATACAAAACAACGCCGGATTCAAAACATAGAGTTTTTCAATTTAAATGATGATACAAAATTCTTGAAACCTATTTTTTTTTATATAATATATATATGGGGCATACAACCATCCCAGCTCTGCAGATTTTGCTGCAAAGAGACAGTCATTAGATCACTTGTTTTGGTACGGTCCCGTAGGTAGCTTCTTTTTGGTCGCAGGTTCAGGAGTTGCTGAAAAATTGCAACATTTACTTGGAGTTAACTCTGCAAATACCACTGCTGGGTGATTTGAAAAGTCATATTCAATCAATCGATAATATAATAATACAAAGGTGTTTATCTTTACAATCTGTATAAACTATGAGAATAGAAATGTTCAGGACTTTTGTGAAACATCACAGTAGAAAAATACATGGCAGCTAGAAATCAAAACTGAAAGAGGCTAGCTGAAAGCTGGGACTAAAAACACAGGAAAGAGAGCTAATGTAAAATATACTGTCCGTGAAACTGTCCGTATGAATAAGCTGGAAGTAGAAGCCTAAGTATTGCTGTCCATTAGTTCACTCAAATTAGGCGAGGGGGGTTAGGGGGAAGTAATAAAGGAAAATATATTTAATTAGTTTACTCCACTTAGGGGAGGCGTGGTAGGGTTAGGGGAAAATAATAAAGAAGGAAATTATTGTAATATTTCATATTTAAAATAATATATTATATTATAATAATAATATATTTACAAAAAAATGTATGTGGGATTGGACATGCAGACAATTACACTGATAGAAGCCACGATCTATCTGCCAAGGCAGCAGCTACTTACTCTTCCTATGGTCCAAACAGGAATACTCTTCCTATGGTCCAAACAGGAATAATCTTCCTGGGGTCCAAACAGGAATACTCTTCCTATGGTCCAAACAGGAATACTCTTCCTATGGTCCAAACAGGAATACTCTTCCTGGGGTCCAAACAGGAATAATCTTCCTGGGGTCCAAACAGGAATAATCTTCCTGAGGTCCAAACACAAATAATCTTCCTGGGGTCCAAACAGGAATACTCTTCCTGGGGTCCAAACAGGAATACTCTTTCTGGGGTTCAAACAGGAATACTCTTTGTAGGGTCCTGGGGACTGCACCAGGTCACCAGGCGGTCAACATCTACCTGGTACTTGGACTCTTCGCCGTCGGAGACCAGGGTGGTGTCATCAGCAATCTTGAGTAGCTTGAGTAGGATGTAATGGCAGACCTCTGATATACAGCTAAGAGCTCATTGATAAAGCCTCTTGGCTCAAATGCTATAGATGGAAGGGGAGAAGAAGAGGGCGGATAGCTTGCTACTCTGGGGAGGGTTTTCACCCTGTTCTCTCCAAAAACAACACAGCCTCTCCTGTTGCTAACAGATAGCTCTATTCACACAGCTGTAGTGTCTGCCACTCCAGCCCAGTAAGTTGTTGTTGGTTTTGCTGTTGTCTTCTGCAAAGCGGTGCAGGTTGTGGAGAGGGTAAAGGAGGAGAAACGCACAGACTGTAAGTTGGGCCTACAGTCTCTTGTAGCTTCTATGTACAGACAACACTGCCAGAGCCAGACTTAACTGGCATGCTGTGTATAGTATTCAGACAGATACAGCAGGATAATTGGGAGCAAGTGGGGGTTAACATATGAAGGCAGCTAGATGGGTGAATATACGCTCACTGGACAGTTTATTAGGTACACCCCGTTCAAGGTACCCCGTTCGCGAAAATGGTTCGCTCCTACAGACAGTGAGTCATGTGGCTGTGGCTTGCTATATAAAGCAGGCAGACAGGCATTGAGGCATTCAGTTACTGTTTGATTGAACGTTAGAATGGGAGAAATTAGTGACCTAAGAGACTGAGCGTGGTGCCGATTCCAGTATCTCAGACACGGCCGGCCTCCTGGGATTTTCACACATGACTGTGTCTAGGGGTTACCGAGAATGGTGCGACAAACAGAAAACATCCAGTCAGCAGGCAGTCCTGTGGGTGAAAACTGCTCAGTAATGAGAGAGGTCAAAGGAGGATGACAATAATCGTGCAAGCTAACAGGTAGGCCACAAACAGACAAATAACGACGCAGTCCAACAGTGTTGTGCAGAGCGGCATCTCGGAACGCACAACTCGTCAATCCTCATCACAGATGGATTACTGCAGCAGACGAACACACTGGGTTCCACTCCTATCAGCTAAAAACAAGAAGAAGCGGCTCCTGTGTGCCCGCAATCACCAACACTGGAGAAACATAGCCTGGTCCGACGAATCACAGTTCCTGTTGCGTCATGCTGATGGCAGAGTCAGAATTTGGCGTAAGCCACATGTGTCCATGGCCTCATCCTGCCTGGTGGTGGTGTAATTATGTGCGGGATGTTTATCTGGCCCAGATTAGGTCCCTTTTGAGTGGGGGATACCAATTGAGCATCCTTTGAATTCACACCTTGTAGAATCCATGCCCTGAAGAATTCAGGCTGTTCTGGAGGCAAAGGGGGCTCCGACTCGGTACTAAATGGCTGAACCTAATAAACAATAAGTCAGCCAGGCAGCCAGACGGGTGAATATATATATATATATATATATATATATATATATATATATATATATATATATATATATATATATTGTAGAAAATAGTAAAAATAAAGTGACAATGTAGAATAATAGTGAAGATATCAAAACTATGAAATAACACATATGGAATCATGTAGTAACCAATAAAGTGCTAAACACATGTTTAAAACAAAAGTGTTAAACAAATCAAATATATATTTTAGATTTGAGATTCTTCAAAGTAGCCACCCATTGCCTCGATGAAAGCTGTGCACACTCTTGGCATTCTCTCAACCAGCTTTACCTGGAATGCTTTTCCAAAAGTCTCGAAGGAGTTCCCACATATGCTGAGCACTTGTTGGTTGCTTTTCCTTCACTCTGCGGTCCAACTCATCCCAAACCATATCAATTTGGTTTAGGTTGGGTGATTGTGAAGGTCAGGTCATCTGATGCATCACTCCATCACTCTCCTTCTTGGTCAAATAGTCCTTACACAGCCTGGAGGTGTGTGGGTCATTGTCCTGTTGAAAAACAAATTATAGTCCCAGAATGCTGTGGTAGCCATGCTGGTTAAGTGTGCCTTGAAATCTATATACATCAGATGACAGTGTCACCAGAAAAGCACCATCACACCTGCTCCTCCATGCATCACAATGGGAACCACACATGCAGAGATCATCCATTCACCTACTCTGTGTCTCACGAAGGCATGGCCGTTGGATCCAAAAATCTCTTCTTATTATTGGTGTCCTTTAATAGTGGTTTCTTTGCAGCAATTCAACCATGAAGGACTGATTCAATAGTCTCTGTTACTTGAACTCTGTGAAGCATTTATTTGGGCTTTATTTTCTGAGTCTGGTAACTCTAATGAACTCATCCTCCGCAGTACAGGTAACTCTGGGTCTTTCTTTCCTGTGGCGGCCCTCATGAGAGCCAGTTTCATCATAACACTTGATGGTTTTTGCGACTGCAATTGAAGAAACTTTTAAAGTTCTTGAAATGTTCCGCATTGACTGACCTTCATGTCTTAAAGTAATGGTGACTGTCGTTTCTCTTTGCTTATTTGAGCTGTTCTTGCCATAATAGGGACTTGGTCTTTTACCAAATAGGGTAAAATATCTTCTGTTGTAACGATCGTCGTTGGAATGAGACCAAAGCGCAGCGTGGAAATTGTTCATATTTAATGTTCACCAAAAAAACACTCAATCAAAATGACAAACGGAGAAAACGAAAGCGCACAGTTCTGTCAGGGAAACAACCTAAACAGAAAATAATCACCCACCAAACACAGGTGGGAAAAGGCTACCTAAGTATGATTCTCAACTAGAGACAACGAACGACACCTGCCTCTGATTGAGAACCATACCAGGCCAAACACAAAACCACAACATAGAAAAAAGAACATAGACTACCCACCCCAACTCACGCCCTGACCAAACTAAAACAAAGACATAACAAAGGAACTAAGGTCAGAACGTGACATCTGTATACCAACCCTACCATGTCCCAACACAACTGATTGGCTCAAACGCATTAAGAAGGAAATACATTTCACAAATTAACTTTAAACATGGCACACCTGTTAATTGAAATGCATTCCAGGTGACTACCTCATGAACCCGGTTGAGAGAATGCCAAGAGTGTGCAATGCTGTCATCAAGGCAAAGTGTGGCTACTTTGAAGAATCTCAAATACAAAATATATTTGGATTTGTTTAACACTTTTTTGGTTACTACATGATTCCATATGTGTTATTTGTCTTCACTATTATTCTACAATGTAAAAAAAATAATGAAAAACCCTGGAATGAGTAGGTGTGTTCAAACTTTTGACTGGTACTGTATATAAACTGACACTCTCTTTCTCACTGCCGTGCACATGCAAGCATTCAGGCAAGCACACACGCGGACATACACACAAATGGATGCACGCACACCTGGAGAAATGCACCCACATACACCCTCTGCCTCTCCATACTCACCTAATTTCCCCATTTCTATCCTGGTAATGATCCGTGTAACCTTTGCTCTGATACATAGGGTTTAATCAGAGAGAAGGAGGTTTGATGATGACTGTGGTCTGATTGGTCTGCAGCCAGGCTCTGTCTCCACACATCTCATCACTGCTCATTCATCACTATGCTATCTATGGGCTACCGAAAGATAGATCACACATGAACAAACACACACAGGTTGTAAAAAAATTGTTTTTTTAAAAAGCATAACAATTGTCACTAAATAATTGCTTATTGAATTGAATGCACATAACACTTGTCAACTTAATTTAAATCAATGTGTGTTTTTAAGTTCACGGAGTCTACACTGAATCTTTTCATTTGTTTTTTGCCCCCTTAGGAACCCTGGTTTGGCCACTCCAGTTATCCTGGCTACCTCTCTATAGCCGAGCATCCAAATAGACAATCATTTTTATTTCTGTGGACTATTTGGACTAGACAAGTTGCCACATGGCACTTTACATCAATCAATTTACTGTCTCTATGCTATATCTGTTCATTTGTATTTTGCCCCTTGAGAACAACTTCAGATATACATGCCTACAGTAAATTGGAAATGATCATGTTTGGAAAATATCATTCCTATCTTATAATTCCTCTTTGTGTTAAAATATCATTTAAATTGGGGATAACCTGACACTCGTCTCTGCACACACTCAATGTAATGTAATACGTGTCATGTAATTTCACTTAACGTATGAAGAGATGGATGGGAGTGATGGGATCTACAGTGCTCTCCAACTCCCATTATAAGTACAGACTTATTCTCTGCATACGTTCGATTCAATTAGATACTGCATTCCAATTGTACCCTATGAAGCTCTAGTTGAAGCATGGTTAAAGGGGCAGCGCAGTTAAAAACATGTTTTTAATGTCTTGTTTATGATATTTCCATGATATTTCCATACTATGAGGTAGAAATTGTGGACATGTTTGTGTAAGAGCTGTTTGAAAAAAAACGCCTGGAATTTCAGCCTGTTTGGTGGAATGTAATTTTGGCCCGTCGCATAACGTCACCCATCTGATTATAATAGACTAATTAACGTGAAACATTTATTTACATATTCCCTCCTAGTTTTGTGGCTGGTCCTGCCCAAAAGCAAGAGAGATTGTGCAGTATTCCATCAGAATAATCACTTCGTACAATTTGGCTTCAATTTATTTTCATAACCAACTGTCAGAGAAGTTCAGTCGAACCTCCTGCACAGCACACTTTGCATCAGACTACATTGCAAATCAGGCAAGGTAGGTATTTCCCAGCAGCTCTGTTAAGCATCGCATGGATCTGGAAATTGGCAGCAGCAGAAACCATTCATGAAGTAAGTGTCTGGATAGTTATTTTTCTATTATAAGTAAAGGACATGCAAATCATGGCATTCTCTCAGCCGCGATGTGCTGATAAAGATTTAGTCTAAAGTGCATTATATGGACCTAGAAAAACAATTACATTTTTAAGTAGGCAAAACATTAGTAGGAAATTTTTGTCATCACCGTGACGTTGCCAGATTGACTTCAGATGGAGTATAACTTTAGCTAGCTAGCTAAGATTGATGGACAGGACCAGATTTTAGCCAGCAACAGTAATGTTAGCATTGCTTGCTAGCATTTATTTTACAAACTTTTCTAGCTTTGTCAATTTCCATCCCACTAAAGTAAATTTGACGACATAATGGCAAGGTTGTTTCCTACTAATTACTTGCCTACTTTAGCAATGTCATGTTTATAGCCACTATAATGTATCCTCATGTTAGCTAGATTGCTTGCTAGCTAGCTAGCAAAGCATGAGCTAACTAATGGCAGCTAGCCTGTTGACTGTTGTTCAAGCTGCAGTCAGTCACTCATCCAAAACGGACCAAGATGGTGTCTTGTCTTTTTTATGTTCGTGTTTTACTTTGATGACTACTTTGTAGCTACTAGCTTGCCAGCCAGAAGAGGGTAACTATTATTATTACTAGTAGTAGTAGGCTGGACGATAGAACGAGTCAAAATTCACCCAAGGCTATGGCTAAAGAACGCTGGCTAAGTTGGAACACTAGCCACTAGCGCGAGCCCTTAGCAAATGAATGGAATCAAACGTTTGCAAAGCCTGTTTTGACTGGAGTGACTCTTAGAATTCATTTTTGCCCAAATGGCTCCAAAAATGTATCCCTTTTTATTTGACCACTACAATCTGTTCTTAGGACGAAACTGAAAAATAAGGAGATCTTCATGATTAAAATGGTGTCCAACTCGAAAAAATACAAATATACACATTGTGAGATATTTGGCGAAATAGACAGACATACCTATATTTCCCTATAGTAAACAATGGGGTGACCTCAGAGTTCCATGAGTAATGTTTTGCTGTTGTTTTCATTTAAACTACCAGCAACGTGGGCAGGTCTCATTGCCCACAATAGCAAAGCAGGCATTGTGATGTAGAACAATGTCGTGTCTTTACTCTCATTAACTGAAGACTGATAGTTTTTTATCAAAGATTCTCTAATGAGTTATTACGCAATTAGACTGATTAATCATGTAACCATAAATTCGTAAATTTGTTTGTTTTCTGCACAAACCCAGTCTTCACTATGAGTCATCCATCCATCAATTGTCTTAAATCATTTATTTTTTACAAACTAAGTAATTCACAGAAATGCACAAACAAACAATTAAACAAGGTAAATGTGGTGACATAAAATGATAGGAGAATGTGCCTTAGTGGGCTAAACCGGCATCGCGGCTTGTTAGACAAAAGGGGAAGTGGGGGTCGACTAAGAAGTCACTACAGAGTGATAATTATAACAATTGAAATGCTAATCCTTTGCACATGAACGCTCACTCATTCGGGAACAATTTCAATCAATAAATATATTTACGCTCAGTGTGTCATCTTGATCGTTAATTTCTTTTGTAGTATTGTCCGTCTCTCTTCCTCTCTCTCTCGGTTGTGGTTAGAGGGGATTGTTCAGAGTGACATTCGTTATGGATGGATGTTTCGGCAGTTGTCGTTCTTCGCGTTCAATGATACCGAATTCATAGCTGCAGACTAGTAATTAATATCAAAGACTTCTCATTCTCATTCTGTCGGTATCGATAGTCTAAGAGTTTAACCACGTGGTATGGTTAAAAGATTCAGCAATGGTCTACAACCTTTGTCCTCTTAATGGAGAAAAACATGGTCTGCAACCTTTAGCCATCTTGTAATTGAGGTAAGCTCGGTCTGCTGATCGAAAACCCGAGTGGGGATTTTATTCGGAAGGGCCGAAGAGGGCTGTACCAGGATGTCTGACCCTAACTGGGCTCAGGGGCGGTCCTCTGATTTAGTTCAAATCAAAAGGGAATTGTATTTTCCTTCATTAAACAGTCCAAAATCATATTACACAATTTTACAAACAGTATCATACTCACTCATTCATCTTATACAACAATTAGATGTAAACCTCATATCTGAGGCTATTATATAAACAGCGTTATGGTAATGTGGCCACACCGTCTCCCATGAGCTTCCCCAAGTTGTGACAAATGGACCAATTCGTAGCTGGATTCTTCATCAATCTTTTATACTTTCTCCGGAACATGAAATTTCTTCGTACCTTAAGTTCTGTGAGGTGGAAGGATTTCCTTTGTTCTCCATGAAAATCTACTCTCTCTATACTGTGTGTCCATGAGGAGATTCTCAGGAATTTACGACGTCTCTCTGACCACAGCAACCTAGTTGAAGGAGGAAAGGGGGAGGCAGGGAAAGGGGGATGTGCTTGCTATACCCAAAGAGGCCAACGTCCTGACAACAATAAACTGGGAACAGAACGTTCGGAAGGCGAGTTGGTGCCACAGTGCTCAATAGAACTTATAGGAGCTGGCAGGGTGAAAAATGCCCTAATAAGGCCTGTTTTTTTCGGGATTACTTCAAAACTACGGCAAGCAGCTGGGACATGTGGTAATATGAAACTGGCTCCACAGCGTATGCAATGAGCTAGTTATCAGAAAAAAGTGTTGTTAAAAATGTCATGTGTCCAGCCTGTTATTGGCTAGCTAGATATCTCATTAGGTATATGCTTATCTGTGATATTAATCCTAAAAAATAGTTAAACTTCTGTCTGTTCAATGCAACAACTAATGTATAACCATTATGATAGATCATATGACTTGGGAAAGTTCAGGCTGCAGGTATAGCTGGTTCGACCTTGCTACAGGCAGACATGATCATAGTATTGTAGTTATCTCAAATGTGAGAGTGAAAACTTCATCAAATGTAACTTTGTCAGCTTGCCAACAAGTTGATGACTTGTAGCTACACAATTCCCTTCCATTCATGATCGCCTTTCTTATGTGCTAGAAGGTCATTGCAGAGGAAGGCCTGCAGGATGAGGAGTACCATGAGGTCATAGACTTCTTGGCGGAAGATGCTTTTCATTACTAGGACAACGTGTAAGAGACACGCACACAGACAGGTGAACATGGACTGGCAGAGAAGCAGCTGAACTGGTTCCCCCCTTAACCCTTCTATTTTGATGCTGTGTGGTGGCTGCTGTACACACCAAGCTGGTGGTGCAGGTCCTATAAATGCTATAGCCTGGTCACATATCTGTTTATGCAGCCTTGCAAACTACTAATGTATGAAAGTTGTCATGCCATGTTACCATAGCAATTGGCTTGGCTATACATAGGAGTAGGCTATATAGCACAAACAGATCAAAGACTAAGCTAACATTTGCATGATTGTCAGAACCGAAAGAGTGAAACTTTAATGTCTACTCTAGAAATCTTTGGCTTTGTTACCAGAATGTAAAGAAATGAGAATATGATGTGGTTTGCTTGTGTGACACCTGAATGCTATGGCAAGCGGTTGTGTATGTGTAACGATCGTCTGTTGAAGAAGGTGTGGACCAAAGTGCAGCGTGGAAAGTGTTCATACGTTTATTTCAACTGAACACTAAATAACACAGAGAATGAACGAAAACCGAAACAGTCCTGTCAGGTGCAGAAACACAAAACAGAAAACAACTACCCACAAAAGCCCTGTGGGAAAAAGCCACCTAAGTATGGTTCCCAATCAGAGACAACGGTAGACAGCTGTCCCTGATTGAGAACCATACCCGGCCAAAACAAAGAAATACAAAAACATAGAAAAAGGAACATAGAATGCCCACCCAAATCACACCCTGACCAAACCAAAATAGAGACATAAAAAGCTCTAAGGTCAGGGCATGACAGTATGATGTCATGATAGGGATGTAACTTTGCACTTTGTTTTCAGGTTTGAATGATACAATGTATTCCCCTAAACTTATTCTTTCAATAAAGATATTGTTTCATTAACATTATATTACTTGTGTATGCATTTGCTTATCATATGTAACACTCAATGCTTTCTGTAATTTATTTTGTTGCAGATATGTGTTTAATTTACTACCCGGATAAGAAAGTTGTCGGAAATCACGGAAATTACCATAGCATTTTTTTTAAGTACCAGTTGCTAAAACAGGTGTTCCTTATTTTGTAAGGATCAGAATATAATAGCTCTGACATGCAACTGTGGGACCATATATATATATGTACACTTCAACTATGACAGACAAAATGAGAAAAAAAAAATTCAGAAAATCACATTGTAGGATTTGTTATGAATTTATTTGCAAATTATGGTGGAAAATAAGTATTTGGTCGATAACAAAAGTTTATCTCAATACTTTGTTATATACCCTTAGTTGACAATGACAGAGGTCAAACATTTTCTGTAAGTCTTCACAAGGTTTTCACACACTGTTGCTGGTATTTTGGCCCATTCCTCCATGCAGATCTCCTCTAGAGCAGTGATGTTTTGGGGCTGTTGCTGGGCAACACGGACTTTCAACTCCCTCCAAAGATTTTCTATGGGGTTGAGATCTGGAGACTGGCTAGGCCACTCCAGGACCTTGAAATGCTTCTTACGAAGCCACTCCTTCGTTGCCCGGGCGGTGTGTTTGGGATCATTGTCATGCTGAAAGACCCAGCCACGTTTCATCTTCAATGCCCTTGCTGATGGAAGGAGGTTTTCACTCAAAATCTCACGATACATGGCCCCATTCATTCTTTCCTTTACACAGATCAGTCGTCCTGGTCCCTTTGCAGAAAAACAGCCCCAAAGCATGATGTTTCCACCCCCATGCTTCACAGTAGGTATGGTGTTCTTTGGATGCAGCTCAGAATTCTTTGTCCTCCAAACACGACGAGTTGAGTTTTTACCAAAAAGTTATATTTTGGTTTCATCTGACCATATGACATTCTCCCAATATTCTTCTGGATCATCCAAATGCTCTCTAGCAAACTTCAGACGGGTCTGGACATGTACTGGCTTAAGCAGGGGGACACGTCTGGCACTGCAGGATTTGAGTCCCTGGCGGCATAGTGTGTTACTGATGGTAGACTTTGTTACTTTGGTCCCAGCTCTCTGCAGGTCATTCACTAGGGGTCCCCGTGTGGTTCTGGGATTTTTGCTCACCGTTCTTGTGATCATTTTGACCCCACGGGGTGAGATCTTGCGTGGAGCCTCAGATCAAGGGAGATTATCAGTGGTCTTGTATGTCTTCCATTTCCTAATAATTGCTCCCACAGTTGATTTCTTCAAACCAAGCTGCTTACCTATTGCAGATTCGGTCTTCCCAGCCTGGTGCAGGTCTACAATTTTGTTTCTGGTGTCCTTTGACAGCTCTTTGGTCTTGGGCATAGTGGAGTTTGGAGTGTGACTGTTTGAGGTTGTGGACAGGTGTCTTTTATACTGATAACACGTTCAAACAGGTGCCATTAATACAGGTACCGAGTGGAGTACAGAGGAGCCTCTGAAAGAAGAAGTTACAGGTCTGTGAGAGCCAGAAATCTTGCTTGTTTGTAGGTGACCAAATACTTATTTTCCACCATAATTTGCAAATAAATTCATTAAAAATGTGATCTTCTGGATTTTTTTTTCTCATTTTGTCTGTCATAGTTGAAGTGTACCTATGAAGAAAATTACAGGCCTCTCTCATATTTTTAAGTGGGAGAACTTGCACAATTGGTGGCTGACTAAATACTTTTTTGCCCCACTGTATATATATGTGTGTATATATTTATGTATGTGTGTGTGTGTGTGTAACTCTTGTGTTGTTATATATGTCGAACTGCTTTGCTTTATCTTGGCCAGGTCGCAGTTGTAAATAAGAACTTGTTCGCAACTTGCCTACCTGGTTAAATAAAGGTGAAATAAATTATAAATAAAAATATAGACAGTTGTGTGCCTTTCCAAATCATGTCCAATGAATTGAATTTAGCACAGGTGGACTCCAATCAAGTTGTAGAAACATATCAAGGATGATCAATGGAAACTAGAGGTCGACCGATTATGATTTTTCAACGCCGATACCGATTATTGGAGGACCAAAAAAAGACGATACCGATTAATGACAATTTTTATATATTTGTATTAATGACAATTACAACAATTCTGAATGAACAATGAACCCTTTTATTTTAACTTAATATAATACATCAATAAAATCTATTTAGTCTCAAATAAATAATGAAACTTGTTCAATTTGGTTTAAATAATGCAAAAACACAATGTTGGAGAAGAAAGTAAAAGTGCAATATGTGCCATGTAAAAAACTAACTTTTAAGTACCTTACTCAGAACACGAGAACATATGAAAGCTGGTGGTTCAATATTCCCAGTGTAGAAGTTTTAGGTTGTAGTTATTATAGGAATTATGACGCATCTACTATTTCTCTCTATACCATTTGTATTTCAAATACCTTTCCGGATTTGACCATTGGTCATTAATATTGTCAAATCCGGAAACTATCATTTTGAAAACAAATGTTTATTCTGTCAGTGAAATACAGAACCTTTTATGCATTTTGTCGAACGGGTGACAACCCTAAGTCTAAATATTGCCGTTACATTGCACAACCTTCAATGTTATGTCATAATTATGTACAATTCTGGCAAATGAATTACGGTCTTTGTTAGGACGAGCCAGGTGGCCCAAACTGTTGCATATACCCTCATTCTGCCTGCACTGAACGCAAGAAAAGTGGCAATTTCCCTAGTTAATATTGCCTGCTAACATGCATTTATTTGAACTAAATATGCAGGTTTAAACAAATATACTTCTGTGTATTGATTTTAAGGAAGGCATTGATGTTTATGGTTAGGTACATTTGTGCAATGAATGTGCTTTTTTTGCGAATGCGCTATTGTTAAATCATCACCTGTTTGACAAAGTTGAATTAGGCGATGATAAATTAACAGGCACCGCATTGATTATATGCAACGCAGGACAAGCTAAACCTAGTAATATAATCAACCAGGCGTAGTTAACTAGTGATTATGTGAAGATTGATTGTTTTTTTAATAAGATAAGTTTAATGATAGCTAGCAACTTAGCTTGGCTCATTGCAGCCACAAGGTCCTTTTGACGCTGCACTCATGTAACAGGTGGTCATCCTGCCACGCAGTTTCCTCGTGGACTGCAATGTAATCGTCCATAATCTGCGTCCAAAAAGGCAGAATACCGATTGTTATGGAAACTTGAAATCGGCCCTAATGAATCGGCCATGCCTCTAATGGAAACAGCAACTGAGCACAATTTCGAGTCTCATAGCAAAGGGTATTTCTGTTTTTTATATTTAATAAATTAGCTTTAAAAAAAATCGAAAAACCTGTTTTTGCTTTCTCATTATGGGGTAGTGTGTGTAGATTGATGAGGGGGAAATTATTCAATCCATTTTAGAATAAGGTAACGTAACAAAATGTGGAATAAGTCAAGACGTCTGAATACTTTCTGAATGTACTGTACATGTGCCACAATGGAGTACTTTCTTTATTTACAGTGAGGGGAAAAAGTATTTGATCCCCTGCTGATTTTGTACATTTTCCCTCTGACAAAGAAATGATCAATCTATAATTTTCATGGTAGGTTTATTTGAACAGTGAGAGATAGAATAACAACAACAAAATCCAGAAAAACGCATGTCAAAAATGTTATAAATTGATTTGCATTTTAATGACGGAAATAAGTATTTGACAGGGGATCAAATACTTTTTTCCCTCACTGTATATATATATATATAAAATCTACAGTATCATTAAAGTATATTTTGCAAAATGAGGAACTAGATTTTGTGATGATACTGAAGATTATACCATGGGCCGGAAGGTTGCAAGTTCAAACCCCCGAGCTGACATGGTACAAATCGTTCTGTCGTTCTGTCGTTCTGCCCCTGAACAGGCAGTTAACCCACTGTTCCTAGGCTGTCATTGTAAATAAGAATTTGTTCTTAACTGACTTGCCTGGTTAAATAAAGGTTAAAAAAAATAAAAATTTAAACACGCACCACACACATACTCACTCTCTCTCAAACACACACCACACACACATACTCACTCTCTCTCAAACACACACACATACACACACACATACTCACTCTCTCTCAAACACACATACTGACTCTCTCAAACACACACACAAACACATACTCACTCTCTCTCAAACACACATACTCACTCTCTCTCAAACACACACACACACACACACACACTCTCTCTCTCCCTCTCAAACACACACCACACACACATACTAACTCTCTCTCGCACACACATAGTCACTCTCAAACACACACACACCACACACATACTAACTCTCTCTCTCTCAAACACACATACTCACTCTCTCTTAAACACACACACACACACACACACACTAACTCTCTCACACACACGTGCTCACTCTCAAACACACACACCACACACATACTAACTCACTCTCTCTCAAACACACATACTCTCTCTCAAACACACACAAACACACATACTAGCTCTCTCTTAAACACACATACTCACTCTCCCTCAAACACACACCACACACACATACTCACCCTCTCTCAAACACACACACACATACTCACTCTCTCTCAAACACACACACACACACACTCTCTCTTTAACATGCACACACACACACACTCTCTCAAACACACACATACTCACTCTCTCTCAAACACACACACATACTCACTCTCTCTCAAACACACACATACACACTCTCTCTCAAACACACACACACACACATACTCTGTCTCTCTCAAACACACACACGCATACTCTCTCTCTCTCTCAAACACACACAAATACTCTCTCTCTCAAACACACACACACATACTCTCTCTCTCAAACACACACACACACACACACATACTCTCTCTTTCTTAAACACACACACACTCTCTTTAACACACACACACATACTATCTTTCTCTCTCTCTCAAACACACACACACACACATACTCTCTCTAACACGCACACACACACACACACACGCGTATTCCCTCTCAAATACACACACACACACACACACACACACACAAAGTTGAGTAGTTAGTTAAACAGTTAACCAAATAGCTATCTGGACAATCTGCATTGACCGTTTTTGCACTAAACGTTTTTGACTCATCACATACAGGACACTGCTGCTACTGTTCGCTATCTGTCACTTTATTCCTAGTTATTCTGTATGTACCTACCTACCTCACTGACCTTGCACCCCTGCACATTGACTCAGTACTGGTACCCCGTGAATGTAGCCAAGTTATCGTTACTCAATGTGTATTTATTATTATGTGTTTCACTTTTCTATTATTTCTCTATTTTCTTTCTCTCTGCATTGTTGGGAAAGTCCTGTGAGTAAGCATTTCACTGTTTAGTCCACACCTGTTGTTTATGAAGCACGATGGATAACATTTCATTTGATTTTGGAGTGGGCGGCGTAAGCGTTAGCAGGATGCGTCGTTGTGGCTAAACGTTGAACAGAAGTGTGAAGCTAATTGTCCCTTAGTTTGGGTTGTGCAGGAGAAGATCAGCCAGACACATTGGAGCCTTGAGTGAAAAGCACATCAACAGCTTCTCACTTGCTATCTCTCTCTCTCTTTCTGTTTCTTCCCTCTCGTTCTGTCTTTTCTTTCTCTGTTTTCCACTCTCTCTCGTTCTAATGCTCCGGTACAGTAGTTTGTCTGTCTGTCTGTCTGTCTGTCTGTCTGTCTGTCTGTCTGTCTGTCTGTCTGTCTGTCTGTCTGTCTGTCTGTCTGTCTGTCTCTGTCTGTCTGTCTGTCTGTCTGTCTGTCTGTGTGTGTGAATTAGGACGTGTTGGTGGTCATTGGTGGGTAATACAATGAGTTTCAGGTGGAGACATGGCAAAGGGGGTGTCAAGGGGTTAGAGGTGTCAAGTGGTTAGAGGTGGTTTCAGGAGGAGACGTGGAGAAGTGGAGGGGTGTCAAGGGGTTAGAGATTCGTGACTGCAATATGTCTCCATGGCAACAGTCAATGAGAGCTAGTCCATGTGATGGAATGGCTGCTGTTCAAGAGAAGGAGTGAGGGAGGGAGAGAGAGAAAGTGAGAAGGAAAAGAAAGGAGGAATCAAGTTGAAGCAGTTGCCATGGTGACACAATTGCAGCTGTCTGTGTATTTGTCTATGTGTGTGTCAGTTTGTGTCTGTGTTTGATGCTGTTTTGTGTTTGTACATCTGTTGAGTGTAACATATTTGTTATAGAACCAGACTTGGCAACCAATTTATTTTTATTTAACTAGGCAAGTCAGTTAAGAACAAATTCTTATTTACAATGACGGCCTACCAGGGAATTAGTGGGTTAACTGCCTTGTTCAGAATGACAGATTTTGACCTTGTCAGCTTGGGGATTGGAACTAGCAACCTTTAATCACTGGCCCAACACTCTAACCACTTGGTTACCTGCCACCGCAACCAGTAACAGGATCTCTGTCTGTCTGTCTGTCTGTCTGTCTGTCTGTCTGTCTGTCTGTCTGTCTGTCTGTCTGTCTGTCTGTCTGTCTGTCTGTCTCTCTCTCTGACATCTCTCTCTGTCTTTCTCTCTGACATCTCTCTCTGTCTTTCTCTCTGACATCTCTCTCTGTCTTTCTCTCTGACATCTCTCTCTGTCTTTCTCTCTGACATCTCTCTCTGTCTTTCTCTCTGACATCTCTCTCTGTCTTTCTCTCTGACATCTCTCTCTGTCTTTCTCTCTGACATCTCTCTCTGTCTTTCTCTCTGACATCTCTCTCTGTCTTTCTCTCTGACATCTCTCTCTGTCTCTCTCTCTGACATCTCTCTCTGTCTCTCTCTCTCTGACATCTCTCTCTGTCTCTCTCTGACATCTCTCTCTGTCTTTCTCTCTGACATCTCTCTCTGTCTCTCTCTGACATCTCTCTCTGTCTTTCTCTCTGACATCTCTCTCTGTCTTTCTCTCTGACATCTCTCTCTGTCTTTCTCTCTGACATCTCTCTCTGTCTCTCTCTCTGACATCTCTCTCTGTCTCTCTCTCTGACATCTCTCTCTGTCTCTCTCTCTGACATCTCTCTCTGTCTCTCTCTCTGACATCTCTCTCTGTCTCTCTCTCTGACATCTCTCTCTGTCTCTCTCTCTGACATCTCTCTCTGTCTCTCTCTGACATCTCTCTCTGTCTCTCTCTCTGACATCTCTCTCTGTCTCTCTCTCTGACATCTCTCTCTGTCTCTCTCTCTGACATCTCTCTCTGTCTCTCTCTCTGACATCTCTCTCTGTCTCTCTCTCTGACATCTCTCTCTGTCTTTCTCTCTGACATCTCTCTCTGTCTTTCTCTCTGACATCTCTCTCTGTCTCTCTCTCTGACATCTCTCTCTGTCTTTCTCTCTGACATCTCTCTCTGTCTTTCTCTCTGACATCTCTCTCTGTCTTTCTCTCTGACATCTCTCTCTGTCTCTCTCTCTGACATCTCTCTCTGTCTCTCTCTCTGACATCTCTCTCTGTCTCTCTCTGACATCTCTCTGTCTCTCTCTCTGACATCTCTCTCTGTCTTTCTCTCTGACATCTCTCTCTGTCTTTCTCTCTGACATCTCTCTCTGTCTCTCTCTCTGACATCTCTCTCTGTCTTTCTCTCTGACATCTCTCTCTGTCTCTCTCTCTGACATCTCTCTCTGTCTTTCTCTCTGACATCTCTCTCTGTCTCTCTCTCTGACATCTCTCTCTGTCTCTCTCTCTCTGACATCTCTCTCTGTCTCTCTCTCTGACATCTCTCTCTGTCTCTCTCTGACATCTCTCTCTGTCTCTCTCTGACATCTCTCTCTGTCTCTCTCTCTGACATCTCTCTCTGTCTCTCTCTCTGACATCTCTCTCTGTCTCTCTCTGACATCTCTCTCTGTCTTTCTCTCTGACATCTCTCTCTGTCTCTCTCTCTGACATCTCTCTCTGTCTCTCTCTCTGACATCTCTCTCTGTCTCTCTCTGACATCTCTCTCTGTCTCTCTCTCTGACATCTCTCTCTGTCTCTCTCTCTGACATCTCTCTCTGTCTTTCTCTCTGACATCTCTCTCTGTCTCTCTCTCTCTGACATCTCTCTCTGACATCTCTCTCTGTCTCTCTCTGACATCTCTCTCTGACATCTCTCTCTGTCTCTCTCTCTGACATCTCTCTCTGTCTCTCTCTCTGACATCTCTCTCTGTCTCTCTCTCTCTGACATCTCTCTCTGTCTCTCTCTCTGACATCTCTCTCTGTCTCTCTCTCTCTGACATCTCTCTCTGTCTCTCTCTCTGACATCTCTCTCTGTCTCTCTCTGACATCTCTCTGTCTCTCTCTCTGACATCTCTCTCTGTCTTTCTCTCTGACATCTCTCTCTGTCTCTCTCTCTGACATCTCTCTCTGTCTTTCTCTCTGACATCTCTCTCTGTCTTTCTCTCTGACATCTCTCTCTGTCTTTCTCTCTGACATCTCTCTCTGTCTCTCTCTCTCTGACATCTCTCTCTGTCTCTCTCTCTGACATCTCTCTCTGTCTCTCTCTGACATCTCTCTCTGTCTCTCTCTGACATCTCTCTCTGTCTCTCTCTGACATCTCTCTCTGTCTCTCTCTCTGACATCTCTCTCTGTCTCTCTCTGACATCTCTCTCTGTCTTTCTCTCTGACATCTCTCTCTGTCTCTCTCTCTGACATCTCTCTCTGTCTCTCTCTCTGACATCTCTCTCTGTCTCTCTCTGACATCTCTCTCTGTCTCTCTCTCTGACATCTCTCTCTGTCTTTCTCTCTGACATCTCTCTCTGTCTCTCTCTGACATCTCTCTCTGTCTCTCTCTCTCTGACATCTCTCTCTGTCTCTCTCTCTGACATCTCTCTCTGTCTCTCTCTGACATCTCTCTCTGTCTTTCTCTCTGACATCTCTCTCTGTCTCTCTCTGACATCTCTCTCTGTCTCTCTCTCTGACATCTCTCTCTGACATCTCTCTCTCTGTCTTTCTCTCTGACATCTCTCTCTGTCTCTCTCTCTGACATCTCTCTCTGTCTCTCTCTCTGACATCTCTCTCTGTCTCTCTCTCTGACATCTCTCTCTGTCTCTCTCTCTGACATCTCTCTCTGTCTCTCTCTCTGACATCTCTCTCTGTCTCTCTCTCTGACATCTCTCTCTGTCTTTCTCTCTGACATCTCTCTCTGTCTTTCTCTCTGACATCTCTCTCTGTCTCTCTCTCTGACATCTCTCTCTGTCTCTCTCTCTCTAAGAGATACTAGAGTGGTTACTTATGTTGCGGTTCTTCTCTGCTGCTCCCTCATATTAATTATCCCCCAGCCCAGGCGCTTGGTAGACACACAAACGTTTGTTTCAGACCATTCTCTTGCGAAATACGCCAAGAGGTGCCAATTCTGCTGGTACCGGATTAGATTTGGACTGGATGAAGTGTGAAAGAAATGCCGTCCACTAGGGGCAGCATGAGCGCCTATTACCTTCCAGTAGGCTGGAGACTTGCGAGGGCATTGTGAACGGGAATGGTGGATGGGAGTTTAAGCAGCACTCTGTGGCTCCGAAAGTTGTGTGTTCAATCCCAGTGCTAGACACTAGTTTTCCCTAACCTTAATCTTAACCCCTAACTCTAACTCTAAAACTGAACCTAACCCCAAAGCCTAATTCTAACCCTAAACCTAAAATAGCCTTTTCCTTGTGGGGACCGGCGACATGTCCCACTTGTCCGATTGTCCTTGTTTTACTATCCTTGTGAGGACTTCTAGTACCCACAAGGATAGTAAAACTAAACCATACACAGACAGACACAGACACTGAGACTAGAGTCCTGCATCGGGTTGGATATCCGCAGTTCACCACGGTTGACCTGAATAAAATATCAGCTGGCGGGGTAATGAAAAAATTATTTCAACCCACGGGTCGTCTTACGGAACAGAACAATTTCGGGGCGGAAATGTTTTAAGAGAATCAAGAGAATATATTTTTTGTGTTTTGCATTTGTCATTTGTGCTCCCTCTCCGGCCATTAGGTCACCAGGCTGCTCGTTATGACGCACACCTGTCACCATCGTTACACGTACCTGCGCGTCATCAGACTCACCTGGACTCCATCACTTCCCTGATTACCTTCCCTATATATGTCCCTCTCTTTGGTTCCTTCCCTATATATGTCCCTCTCTTTGGTTCCTTCCCTATATACTGTATGTCCCTCTCTTTGGTTCCTTCCCTATATATGTCCCTCTCTTTGGTTCCTTCCCTATATATGTCCCTCTCTTTGGTTCCTTCCCTATATACTTTGTATGTCCCTCTCTTTGGTTCCTTCCCTATATATGTCCCTATATATGTCTCTTTGGTTCCTTCCCTATATATGTCCCTCTCTTTGGTTCCTTCCCTATATATGTCCCTCTCTTTGGTTCCTTCCCTATATATGTCCCTATATATGTTCCTTCCCTATATACTGTATGTCCCTCTCTTTGGTTCCTTCCCTATATATGTCCCTCTCTTTGGTTCCTTCCCTATATATGTCCCTCTCTTTGGTTCCTTCCCCAGGCGTCATTGTTTTGTTTCAGTTTCATGTTTGTGTGCTGTTAGTGTTTCTTGTTTTGTATTATGTTCCATTTATTTTATTAAAACACTCCCTCCCTGAACCTGCTTCCCGACTCTCAGCGCACATCGTTACAGCATTGTGTTGCAAATTCAATTCTGTGAGCGGCGAGGCAGACAGGCTACCAGACACAGAGTGGATCAGGGAACTGTGCATTGTTTGTGTGTTGCTGGAAGTTATATTTCACACCCCGCACACCACCACTATATAAACGGTATCTGAAAGCCCCTATACACCCATGTCCCCATTAGACTTACAGATCTACTACACCTCCACCCATAATCCAAAATCAAACTGATATTATGGTGTTGATTCTACAGGTATGGCCTAAAGTTGTTCTTGATGGAGAAACATTCATTGACTTTCTTTTTCTACCTCTCACTCTTCTTCTCCTTTGTGTGTGTGTGTGTGTGTGTGTGTGTGTGTGTGTGTGTGTGTGTGTGTGTGTGTGTGTCTGAAGACATCCGTGACCGCAGGAAGAAGCCGGTGATGCTGTTCATTCACGGCGGCTCCTACATGGAAGGAACCGGAAACATGTTTGACGCCAGCGTCCTCGCCGCCTACGGCAACGTCATCGTGGTCTCTATGAACTATCGTCTGGGCGTGCTCGGTAAGATCTGATTACTTCTTTATCTACACACACACTCACACGTGTACGCACACACACACACACACACACACACACACACACTGTTTCCCAGTTATGAAAATAGGAAATAGACGATTTCCTCCATCTTGTGATGGGGAAAGATTTTGAAGGAGTAATGCAATACAGAGGAAATATCTCCCATCCTCTCAACTATCTGTTTTCTCCAAGGTTTCTACACAGAATTCCACTGTTGATTCCTCTTGTCTGCAGAGTTCCTCTGATGTAAGGCTGGGCATCGATTGATCTGGTCTGATGCAAGTGCTCTGTGCGTAGACCGAGTCAGAGTGTGCTCCCTGAAAATATATTTATTTTTACAAGACAGAAATATTGGAGCGAGGCATAGTCATGCAAATTGAAGTTGGCCCAGGCATCTTTATAGGGTCAGAAATATACTTCCCTATTTTTCACTTTAACTGCACATCAACTCAGAGCAGAGCAGAGCAACAGAACATATATCACTTATATTTCATCTTACAAAAGTAGAAGTAGATAAAAATCGAGTTGGTTTATTAAGGCCTATCATACTGAGGAAACTTTATAAACCAGCCCATAAGGGACTGTAATAGAGATAGAGTGTACAAAACATTAGGACATCTTTCCATGACATAGACTGACCAGGTGAAAGCTATGATCCCTTATTGATGTCACTTGTTGAAGGGGAGTCGACAGGTGTTGATGACGGGGAGGAGTCAGTTGTCGATGACGGGGAGGAGTCAGTTGTCGCTGACGGGGAGGAGACGGGTGTCGATGGCGGGGAGGAGATGGGTGTCGATGATGGGGAGGAGACAGGTGTAGATGAAGGGGAGGAGACAGGTGTAGATGACGGGGAGGAGACAGGTGTAGATGACGGGGAGGAGACAGGTGTAGATGACGGGGAGGAGACAGGTGTAGATGACGGGGAGGAGACAGGTGTAGATGACGGGGAGGAGACAGGTGTAGATGACGGGGAGGAGACAGGTGTAGATGACGGGGAGGAGACAGGTGTAGATGACGGGGAGGAGACAGGTGTAGATGACCGGGAGGAGACAGGTGTAGATGACGGGGAGAAGACAGGTGTAGATGACGGGGAAAAGACAGGTGTCGATGACGGAGAGGAAACAGGTGTAGATGAAGGGGAGGAGACAGGTTTTTAATGTAACAACAGACACAATAATGCTTAGAAAAGAGAAATCTGAAAGCTGCCTGTATCATACATTACCTGTAACTGTCAATTTTATAGAGACACACTAACACACACGCAAGTTGATGATTTGACCGTTTATTTGACACAGTTTCACTTTAGTTCATATATCCAATGCGATGAATGACATATTCATGTGAAATTTTGTATGTGTGTGTGTGTACGTGCATGCGGATCTGTGTGTGTGTGTGTGTGTGTGTGTGTCCATCCTAAATATTGTAGGAGGTTGTAAGACTCTCTGTGTGTGTTCTCAGTTCAGACACTGAACATGGTGATTTGGAATGGCCTGTATGTTCATAATTAATACAGAAGTGCACAAGAGTGCAGTAACATTTGCGTAACCTAGGGCGTGTGTGTTTGTTTGTGCCTGCGTTCAGGCGCTTGTGTGTGTGTTCATCCCTGTGTTATTCTCTCTTTCTCCCACTTTCACACATACACACACACACACACATCGATGTTGGGTAAATGAAGGGTAGAGTCGCTGTCAGTCAGTGAGGTTGCTGTGACCAGTTCTTCCCATGTTAGCCTGGCGGTGGTACAGACCATTTTAAGGGTGAATCCTGACTTTCACTTAGAGCCTGAGTGATCACTGCACCTAGGTTTGTCTCTGAAACAACATGTCTAGTGTCTGGTGATTTATCCCAGCTCCAGTTGAGCCCTACCCTGCAATACACCCCCCATAACATTAGCTGTATACCCTGCAATACACCTCCCCATAACATTAGCTATATACCCTACAATACACCCCCCATAACATTAGCTGTATACCCTACAATACACCCCCATAACATTAGCTGTTAGCAATACACCTCCCCATAACATTGCTATATACCCTACAATACACCCCCATAACATTGCATAAATTAGCACCCTACAATACACCCCCATAACATTAGCTATATACCCTACAATACACCCCCATAACATTATCTGTATACCCTGCAATACACCTCCCCATAACATTAGCTATATACCCTACAATACACCCCCATAACATTATCTGTATACCCTACAATACACCCCCATAACATTATCTATATACCCTGCAATACACCTCCCCATAACATTAGCTATATACCCTACAATACACCCCCATAACATTAGCTGTATACCCTGCAATACACCTCCCCATAACATTAGCTATATACCCTACAATACACCCCCCATAACATTATCTGTATACCCTACAATACACCCCCCCCAATAACATTATCTGTATACCCTACAATACACCCCCATAACATTATCTGTATACCCTACAATACACCCCCATAACATTATCTGTATACCCTACAATACACCCCCATAACATTATCTGTATACCCTACAATACACCCCCCATAACATTATCTGTATACCCTACAATACACCCCCCATAACATTAGCTGCATTATATAACATCTACGGTAGCCTTCATGGTTTTGAAACATGACCAGCTCCAGCGCTTATATTTCTCCTTGTCTTCACATCCATCTCTGACCAGGCGAGTTTAATCACACGTCCTCTACCCCCTTCTTCCGTCCTCCATCCCTCATCTCCCTGTACCAGTGTCTGTCTGTGTGATGTCATGTTTTAACCGGTTCGATCTCTGACTCTGATTTAAAACACCTCTCAACCCCCCCTCTGTCTGTAGCATTGATTACATTTACAGTATGTGTGTGTGTTTTGTGTGTGTGTGTGTGTGTGTGTGTGTGAGAGAGAGAACAAACCCCTCACCTCCATCACTCCGACTCTCTGATTGAAGCCATGACCCAGCATCTTGTCGCCAGGGACAATGGCGATTACCACGGTAATACCACGGTAATTACGCCACACTACTAAGCTACAGTAGCCTGGCGCCAGAGTGTGGAAATACACAGAAGAATGGCTCTTTGTAGCTTTTAGCTTCACAGTAGCATTTTAGTGTTAAAGCGCTACACTGGCTTGGTCTATACAGTGGCTATCGCAATATAGCTAGCGCTACTTTTCAATACACAAACCACAGAATGGACACCCATGTAGGAAGCTCATACATACTGTTGAAGTCGGAAGATTACATGCACTTAGGTTGGAGTCATTAACTCGTTTTTCAACCACTCCACAAATTTCTTGTTAACAAACTATAGTATTGGCAAGTCGGTTAGGACATCTACTTTGTGCATGACACAAAGTTTTTGTGTCATTTTTGTGTCATTTGTGTCATTGTTCCAACAGATTATTTCACTTATAATTCACTGTATCACAATTCCAGTGGGTCAGTAGTTTACATACACTAAGTAAACAGCTTGGAAAATACCAGAAAATGATGTCATGGCTTTAGAAGCTTCTGATAGGCTAATTGACATAAATCGAGTCAATTGGAGGTGTACCTGTGGATGTATTTCAAGGCCTACCTTCAAACTCAGTGCCTCTTTGCTTGACATCATGGGAAAATCAAAATAAATCAGCCAAGACCTCAGACAAAGAATTGTAGACCTCCACAAGTCTGGTTCATCCTTGGGAGCAATTTCAAAACGCCTGAAGGTACCACGTGTATCTGTACAGACAATAGTATGCAAGTATAAACACCATGGGACCATGCAGCCATCATACCACTCAGGAAGGAGACGCGTTCTGTCTCCTAGAGATGAACGTACTTTGGTGCGAGAAATGCAAATCAAACCCAGAACAACAGCAAAGGACCATGTGAAGATGCTGGAGGAAACAGGTACAAAAGTATCTATATCCACAGTAAAACGAGTCCTATATTGACATAACCTGAAAGGCCGCTCAGTAAGGAAGAAGCCACTGCTCCAAAACCACCATAAAAAAGCCAGACTACGGTTTGCAACTGCACATGGGGACAAAGATCATACTTTTTGGAGAAATGTCCTCTGGTCTGATGAAACAAAAATATAACTGTTTGGCCATAATGACCATCGTTATGTTTGGAGGAAAAAGGGGGAGGCTTGCAAGCCAAAGAACACCATCCCAACCGTTAAGCAGCATCATGTTGTGGGGGTGCTTTGCTGCAGGAGAGGCTGGTGCACTTCACAAAATAGATGGCATCATGAGGGTGGAAAATTATGTGGATATATTGAAGCAGCATCAAGACATCAGTCAGGAAGTTAAAGCTTGGTCGCAAATGGGTCTTCCAAATGGACCCCAAGCATACTTCCAAAGTTGTGGCAAAATTGCTTACGGACAACAAAGTCAAGGTATTGGAGTGGCCATCACAAAGCTCTGACTTCAATCCTATAGAAACATTTGTGAGCAGAACTGAAAAAGCGTGTTTGAGCAAGGAGGCCTACAAACCTGACTCAGTTACACCAGCTCTGTCAGGAGGAATGGGCCAAAATTCACCCAACGTATTGTGGAAGGCTCCCTGAAACGTTTGATCCAAGTTAAACAATTTAAAGGCAATGCTACCAAATACTAATTGAGTATATGTAAACTTCTGACCCACCGGGAATGTGATGAAAGAAATATAAGCTGAAATAAATCATTCTCTCTACTATTCTGACATTTCACATTCTTAAAATAGTGATGACTGACCTAAGACCTAACTGACCTAAGACAGGGAATTTTTACTAGGATTAAATGTCAGGAATTGTGAAAAACTGAGTTTAAATGTATTTGGCTAAGCTGTATGTAAACTTCTGACTTCAACTGTATGTTAATAGCTCTTAGCTTTACAATAACTAGTTAGTGCTACACTGGCTGACTCTATGCTATCGCTACATTCCAACACAAGCCACATAGGAATATGTTAACAGCTTTTAGCGTTACAGTAGCCTGTTAGCACTGTAGCACGCTAGCTGGCCTGCCTGGGTCTACCCTGAGGGAATTCCTCATAGCGCTGCTGTGTGACTAGCGCCTGTCGAGCTAGCGCGTGACCCTTGCCTCTGTGTTGCCTTAGTGACACATACGTACAGTACGTACGTCACTTCAACTGGAGCGAGAGATTTTTTTTTTAAAATCCACTACCTCTATGAGATCTGGGACTCCTCTGAGAGAAAGAGATGGATGTAGAGAGAAATCATCTATTTAGAGACAAACTTTGTAGAAGAGAAAAGGAGACAGGATGTTAAGCTAGTGTCATGTTTGCGTGACGTGTGGGTGTGTGTGTGTGTGTGTGTGTGCGTGTGGACAGAGCGAGAGGAGATGAATGGACAGAGGGGAAGAGAAAGCATTGAGAGATAAGATGGAGGGGGTAGTGGGAGAGAGGGAGAGAAGAGAGGGGGAAAGGAGAGACGAGAGAGGCTGCATTTGCCTGCGATGCTAAAAATAAATCCTGCAGAGCTGCTTTTTAAATCTGCAGTGAAGCACACATTCATTCTCAATTATACAATATGGGCCAGAACAGGGACACACACGCAGAATACACTTACCATTACCCACAGACATTCTGTTCAAAGGTCTGGTGATGTTATCCCATCCAGAATATCGGCGCAGACACACACACGCACGCACACACCGCAGCGTCAACTGAATTCGTATTTAGGACACTACCTAGTGAGAGAAAGGCTGTCCATGCTGTAGTTGGGGGTCTCTCAGTGTGTGTGTGTGTGTGTGTGTGTGTGTCTGTGACAGTGGGTTCTATGGACCAGATTGTTGTGAAATCTGTCCTGACATGACTAGAGGAGATATTAAGACGCCAGCAGAAATAACTCCCAAAACCTTCCTCTACAGACACACACACACCTGTTCTTCTTCCTAACCCAGACCATCCGGACCGTCTCCATGGCAACCCCAGGCAGACTTGATAAGCCAAAGTCCTATTGACTGGGCTGAGAGATGGAGAGGAGAGAGATGAAAAGGAGAGAGAACAGAGTGTAACTGAGAACGAGGGCTAGGTCTGGAAAAGGAGAGGAAGGAGGATGCAGAAAAGCAGAGAGAGATGACAGTAATAACTAGACAGATTTGTTTTCTGCGAGAAGAGATTAGCACCTCCGCTGGCCTAAATGAGACACCCACACATGAAGACACACACAGACACGGGCACACGCACGATTACTTCCCTCCGCTCCCTTTTCTCCCAACGGTGATGTCACGTCTGTCGTTCCCCTCCATTGTTCACCTGACACTGTTTCACCTCTGAGTGTCCCTGTCCTTTCCTCTACCTTCTCTTTCCTCCCCTCTATTCTTCCTCTCCTTTCCTCTCCTCTACCTTCCCTTTCTCCCCCTCTCCTTTACCCTCTTTTTCTCCTCTCCCCTCCCCTCTCTACTCCTCCCTCATCTCGCTCCTATTCTCCTCCATTTCTTCTCCCCTCCCCTCTCTACTCCTCCCTATTCTCGCTCCTATTTTCCTCCATTTCTTCTCCCCTCTCCTCTCTACTCCTCCCTATTCTCGCTCCTATTCTCCTCCATTTCTTCTCCCCTCCCCTCTCTACTCCTCCCTTATCTCGCTCCTATTCTCCTCCATTTCTTCTCCCCTCCCCTCTCTACTCCTCCCTTATCTCGCTCCTATTCTCCTCCATTTCTTCTCCCCTCCCCTCTCTACTCCTCCCTTATCTCGCTCCTATTCTCCTCCATTTCTTCTCCCCTCCCCTCTCTACTCCTCATCTCCTATTCTCCTCCATTTCTTCTCCCCTCCCCTCTCTACTCCTCATCTCCTATTCTCCTCCATTTCTTCTCCACTCCCCTCTCTACTCCTCATCTCCTATTCTCCTCCATTTCTTCTCCCCTCCGCTCTCTACTCCTCATCTCCTATTCTCCTCCATTTCTTCTCCCCTCCCCTCCCCTCTCTACTCCTCATCTCCTATTCTCCTCCATTTCTTCTCCCCTCCCCTCTCTACTCCTCATCTCCTATTCTCCTCCATTTCTTCTCCCCTCCCCTCTCTACTCCTCATCTCCTATTCTCCTCCATTTCTTCTCCCCTCCCCTCTCTACTCCTCATCTCCTATTCTCCTCCATTTCTTCTCCCTCCTCTCTCTACTCCTCATCTCCTATTCTCTCATATTCTCCTCCATTTCTTCTCCCCTCCCCTCCCCTTTCTACTCCTCATCTCCTATTATCCTCCATTTCTTCTCCCCTCCCCTCTCTACTCCTCATCTCATATTCTCCTCCATTTCGTCTCCCCTCCCCTCTCTACTCCTCATCTCCTATTCTCCTCCATTTCTTCTCCCCTCTCTACTCCTCACCTCTTATTCTCCTCCATTTCTTCTCCCTCTCTACTCATCATCTCCTATTCTCCTCCATTTCTTCTCCCCTCCCCTCCCCTCTCTACTCCTCATCTCCTATTCTCCTCCATTTCTTCTACCCTCCCCTCTCTACTCCTCATCTCCTATTCTCTTCCATTTCTTCTCCCCTCCCCTCTCTACTCCTCATCTCCTATTCTCTTCCATTTCTTCTACCCTCCCCTCTCTACTCCTCATCTCCTATTCTCCTCAATTTCTTCTCCCCTCCCCTCTCTACTCCTCATCTCCTATTCTCCTCCATTTCTTCTCCCCTCCCCTCTCTACTCCTCATCTCATATTCTCCTCCATTTCTTCTCCCCTCCCCTCCCCTCTCTACTCCTCATCTCATATGCTCCTCCATTTCTCCCCTCCCTCCCCTCTCTACTCCTCATCTCCTATTCTCCTCCATTTCTTCTCCCCTCCCCTCCCCTCTCTACTCCTCATCTCCTATTCTCCTCCATTTCTTCTCCCCTCCCCTCTCTACTCCTCATCTCCTATTCTCCTCCATTTCTTCTCCCCTCCCCTCTCTACTCCTCATCTCCTATTCTCCTCCATTTCTTCTCCCCTCCCCTCTCTACTCCTCATCTCCTATTCTCCTCCATTTCTTCTCCCCTCCCCTCTCTACTCCTCATCTCCTATTCTCCTCCATTTCTTCTCCCCTCCCCTCTCTACTCCTCATCTCCTATTCTCCTCCATTTCTTCTCCCCTCCCCTCTCTACTCCTCATCTCCTATTCTCCTCCATTTCTTCTCCCCTCCCCTCTCTACTCCTCATCTCCTATTCTCCTCCATTTCTTCTCCCCTCCCCTCTCTACTCCTCATCTCCTATTCTCCTCCATTTCTTATCCCCTCCCCTCTCTACTCCTCATCTCTATTCTCCTCCATTTCTTCTCCCCTCCACCCTCTTTAGACCCCGTCTGTTGTTCTGTTTCTCTCATCCTTTCATTCTTTCCACCCTAATTTTTCTCCTCAAGGTCCCGCCATTTCTCTGTCCCCATCTCCCTCAAGGTCTCTCCATTTCTCTGTCCCTGTCTCCCTCAAGGTCACTCCATTTTTCTGTCCCTGTCTCCCTCAAGGTCCCTCCATTTCTCTGTCCCCATCTCCCTCACTGTCTCTCCATTTCTCTGTCCCCGTCTCCCTCACTGTCCCTCCATTTCTCTGTCCCTGTCTCCCTCACTGTCCTTCCAATTCTCTGTCCCTGTCTCCCTCACTGTCCCTCCATTTCTCTGTCCCCGTCTCCCTCACTGTCCAGTCTAAATGATGACCGATGAGTGAGATTATGTGTCACATCTACAACACCTTGTCTTTCTAAGTGGAGCTACATGGTACATAATAGCAGGACATACATCACAACTAGAGACTGACACTCACTGAATCATCCCCTGGACTGTTAGATGGTGAGCTCTTTCTATGTCCAATTAACAAGTCAGACTGTAAGCTAGTATGTGTCTCTAATGGTGCCCTATTCCATATGAAGTGCACTGCTTTTGTCCAGGGCCCATAGAGCTGCGGTCAAATGTAGTGCACTATATAGGGAATAGCATGCCATTTGGGACACAACCCTACTGCAGCCTCTGGCCTCTGGTTTGTGGCTGTGTAAATAGTAACCTCGATACTATTGAGCTAGTCGTGGATGTCTGTTAATGTGACTTATCACCACAGATATCCATTATGAGTGAACAGTTATTCATGTCCATGTGTTTACATTGTAAGCATAGCTAATGTCCCGGCTGCTACAGCTTCAATACAGGACTAGAAGATCCTGAGCATCTGATCATTCACCTCATCACCTCTCCTTCCACACACTATGACACTGCCTCACCCTCTCTCCCCTGCCTGCCCCTCTCTCCCCTGCCTCCCCCTCTCTCCCCTGCCTGCCCCTCTCTCCCCTGCCTCCCTCTCTCTCCCCTGCCTGCCCCTCTGTCCCCTGCCTCCCCCTCTGTCCCCTGCCTCCCCCTCTGTCCCCTGCCTCCCCCTCTCTCCCCTGCCTCCCCTCTCTCCCCTGCCTCCCTCTCTCTCCCCTGCCTCCCTCTCTCTCCCCTGCCTCCCTCTCTCTCCCCTGCCTCCCCCTCTGTCCCCTGCCTCCCCCTCTGTCCCCTGCCTCCCCTCTGTCCCCTGCCTCCCCCTCTCTCCCCTGCCTCCCTCTCTCCCCCGCCTCCCCCTCTCTCCCCTGCCTCCCTCTCTCTCCCCTGCCTCCCTCTCTCTCCCCTGCCTCCCTCTCTCTCCCCTGCCTCCCTCTCTCTCCCCTGCCTCCCTCTCTCTCCCCTGCCTCCCCCTCTCTCCCCTGCCTCCCCCTCTCTCCCCTGCCTCCCCCTCTCTCCCCTGCCTCCCCCTCTCTCCCCTGCCTCCCTCTCTCCTATCCTGGCTGTTTTCCTCTCAAATCAATTCAAATCACATTTTATTTGTCACATACACATGGTTAGCAGATGTTAATGCGAGCGCAGCGAAAATCTTGTGCTTCTAGTTCCGAGTAATCTAACCTAAGAATGCCAAAACTACTACCTTATACACACAAGTGTAAAGGGATAAAGAATATGTACATAAAGATATATGAATGAGTGATGGTACAGAACGGCATAGGCAAGATGCAGTAGATGGTATTGAGGACAGTATATACACATATGAGATGAGTAATGTAGGGTATGTAAACATTATATGAAGTGGCATTGTTTAAAGTGGCTAGAGATACATTTTTTACATCAATTTTTCCATTATTAAAGTTGCTGGAGTTGAGTCAGTATGTTGGCAGCAGCCACTCAATGTTAGTTGGCTTTGAGATAGAAGCTGTTTTTCAGTCTGCTTTGATGCACCTGTACTGACCTCGCCTTCTGGATGATAGCGGAGTGATCAGGCAGTGGCTCGGGTGGTTGTTGTCCTTGGTGATCTTTATGGCCTTCCTGTGACATTGGGTGGTGTAGGTGTCCTGGAGGGCAGGTAGTTTGCCCCCGGTGATGCGTTGTGCAGACCTCACTACCCTCTGGAGAGCCTTACGGTTGTGGGCGGAGCATTTGCCGTACCAGGCGGTGATACAGCCCGACAGGATGCTCTCGATTGTGCATCTGTAAAAGTTTGTGAGTGCTTTTGGTGACAAGCCGAATACCTTCAGCCTCCTGAGGTTGAAAACAGGTGGGGGAAAAGGTACCTAAGTATGGTTCTCAAATAGAGACAACGATAGACAGCAGCCTCTGATTGAGAACCACACCCGGCCAAACACATAGAAATAGAAAATCATAGAATATAGACTGCCCACCCAAATCACACTCTGACCAAACCAAAATAGAGACATAAAATGCTCTCTACGGTCAGGGCGTGACAGTACCCCATCCCCCAAAGGTGCGGACCCCGCCCGCAAAACCTGAACCTATAGGGGAGGATCTGGGTGGGCATTTTTCCGCAGTGGCGGCCCTGGCGAGGGACGAAGACCCCGCTCCACCTCTGGCTCGCCACCGACCCCGGACTGGGGACCCTTGTAGCGGGCCCCCGGCAGGAGGGAGACTCTGGCAGCTCCGGACAGGAGGGAGACTCTGGCAGCTCCGGACAGGAGGGAGACTCTGGCAGCTCCCGACAGGAGGGAGACTCTGGCAGCTCCCGACAGGAGGGAGACTCTGGCAGCTCCCGACAGGAGGGAGACTCTGGCAGCTCCCGACAGGAGGCAGGCACAGGACTCACCGGACTGGGGAGACACACAGGAGACCTGGCTCTGGGAGCAGGCACAGGACTCACCGGGCTTGGGACACATCCAGGAGGCCTCTTCCTTGGCCGAGGCACTGGATACACTGGGCCGTGGAGGCGCACTGGTGGTCTCGAGCGCAGAGCTGGCCCCACCTGTTTTGGCGTGGATGTCAGCTTCCACCCGGCAAATGCGGGACGCTGGCATTGAGCACACCGGCCTGTGAATGCTCCACCTCGACCCTGTGAGCATCACCCCATAGCACGGGGCCTGACCAGTCCCATGCTCTCCATGGTAAGCACGGGGAGTTGGCTCAGGTCTGCTTCCTGACTCTGCCACACTCCCCGTGTGCCCCTTCCCAACATTTTTTTGGGGCTGCCTCTCGGGCTTCCTTGCCAGCCATGTTCCCACATACCGCTGGTTCCTTTCTCCGGCTGCCTCTGCTCTCCTAGCTGCCTCCACCTGTTCCTATGGAAGGCGACCCCTTCCCTCCAGGATCTCCTCCCATGTGTAGACTCGCTTGCCATCCAGAACGTCCTCCCTTGTCCAGGAGTCCACCTTACCATGCTGCTTGGTCCATTGGTGGTGGGAAGTTCTGTCACGGCTGGCTGAAGGACTGGACCAAGGTGCAGCATGGTAAGCGTACATTTTCTCTTTATTAAAAATGACGCAGACAAAACAAAGAACAAAAACAAATCGTGAAGCTTTGGGCTATGTGCCCTGAACAAAGTCAAAGTTAACTTCCCACACAACAGGTGGGGGAAAAGGTACCTAAGTATGGTTCTCAATCAGAGACAACGATAGACAGCTGCCTCTGGTTGAGAACCACACCCGGCCAAACACATAGAAATAGAAAATCATAGAACATAGACTGCCCACCCAAATCACACCCTGACCAAACCAAAATAGAGACATGTTCCAGTTGACAGAGTCAAATAAAGTTTGTTCAGGGCCATCTGTGTCTGCTTGGGGGGGAATATATGCGGATGTGATTATAATCGAAGAGAATTCTCTTGGTAGATAATGCGGTCGACATTTGATTGTGAGGAAGTCAGGTGAACAGAAGGACTTGAGTTCCTGTATGTTGTTATGATCACACCACGTCGCTTTAATCATAAGGCATACACCCCCGCCGCTCTTCTTACCAGAAAGATGCTTGTTTCTGTCGGCGCGATGCGTGAAGAAACCAGGTGGCTGTACCGACTCCGATAGCGTGTCTCGAGTGAGCCATGTTTCCGTGAAGCAAAAAACGTTAGTCTCTTGTGTCTCTCTGGAATGCTACCCTTGCTTGGATTTCATCTATCTTGTTGTCAAGAGACTGGACATTAGCGAGTAGTATGCTCTGGAGCGGTGCGCGATGTGCCCGTCTCCTGAGCCTGACCAGAAGGGTGATTCATCTGCCCCTTTTATGGTGTTGTTGTTTTGGTTCGCCGGCTGGGATCCGTCCGATCCATTGTCCAGGGTGGTGTGCAAAACAGAGGATCCGCTTCAGGAAAGTCATATTCCTGGTCGTACTGATGGTGAGTTGACGTCGCTCTTATATCCAGTAGTTCCTCCTGACTGTATGTAATAAAACTTAAGATTACCTGGGGTACCAATGTAAGAAATAACAAAATACGGCATAGTTTCCTAGGAACGCGAAGCGAGGCGGCCATCTCTCTCGGTGCCGGAAGAGAGTCTGACTCTGTTGGAGATCCAGCTGTCTCTCTCCCTCTCTGGCCCCCATAAAGTTCAGCTCTACTGGGCCACAGTTGGGCTCATCTCCTCCGCTCTCTCTCTCTCTCCCAGACCTCCACCCAGCCATCAGCACTGCTATGACCCATCAGCCTCACTATGCTACCTAACACCTGGGGCTAGGGAGAGGAGAGGGGAGGAGAGAGAGAGTGTGTGTGTGTGTGTGTGTGTGTGTGTGTGTGTGTGTGTGTGTGTGTGTGTGTGTGTGTGTGTGTGTATACATATGTGTTTGCATGTGGCCAAATGTGTGCATTAGTTATGTCACACACCCACAGACACACACACACACATACATTAACAATTGGTAATAACACTCATTTGCATGTTGAGAGCTGAAGGACAAGGTAAAGTATGTGACCAATGGCTGCCACGTGATTGGTTGGGGCTACTATGATTGACAGGGAAAGACCCCTCCCTACTTAACTCATGATAACCCTCCATATAATATACAGTAGAGAGAAGAGGACGCTAGACATACACCTACAGATCACAAGGCTGAAGACAGCCAGACAGCTAAGGACGGGGTGGAGGATGGAAAGTTACTCATGCGTTCCACACACAAGCTGTCCCTCATCCCTCTCCAGCCTAGTAACAGCTGTTAGGAGAGCTTCTAGGGCCAGGCCACACCTGCTCTTTCTCTCTCTCTTTCTCTCTCTCCTCTGCCCTAGCTATCTTTCTGTCTCTCCATGCTCCAGCCTCTGCTCCAGCCTGCCCCTACTCCCTGTCCCCAGGTACAGCATCTCCGTGGTTGGCCGTGACCAGAGGCATGCCCCCCTTGCGCTCCACCACCCGCTCCTCCATACAGAGGACATGCTATGGGTTTCTCAGATACACAGCTGTAGTTATACCCTTTACCCGGCACACACACACACACACACACACACACACACACACACACACACACCTTTATGCAAATCACAGCTAGGTGATTACACGGGCAGAGCAGTGCTGTAATTAAACCAGGTTAAATTGTGGAGTTAAATCATGTACACAAACTAGTGTTGCACGGTAACACAAAACTCCGATACTATTTTACACTACAACATGAAAAACGGTTCGGTAATAGAATTGAGTTACTTTCAGTTCTACTAAATGTGTCTCACGTTTGGAAATCAACTAAATGGTTTGAAATGATTCTCAAAGGAATTCACATTCCTAGTTAATCATAAGACATGAACATAATGCATCAGTGACTCGCATTCCCTGCACCTACCTGAAGAGGAACCAGCAATGGAATGCCCCTGTCTGTGTGAGTGTACGGTGCTCGTATGTCTACCACTTAGTGCAGCCGTTAGCGATGCTATTGATACCTGTCTTCTAGTAGATGGAAAGGCTTTCCCATAAACCTTCTCAATGAAATGGTAACTACATAGTAGCCGATGTCTACCTGGCAGAATCATGATCAGTTCTGTAGTTGCCATGGCGCCCTAGTGGCAGCCTATGCAGAGAGCTCAGGTAAATATCTACATATGTAATCAGTGTTCGTAATTTAGTTTTTATTTTATCAACTGTTTTGTTTTTGATAACATTGAGTTGTATTGGGTAGTTCTGGTGATTTTGACACACACAAATTTGCAGATGGACTGGCAGGTCAACTCATTTTGGCTTGGCTAGCTAGCTAGCTGGCTAATTGGTTTTGTTCGAATGATGCATCTGGCAGGGATGCAAACTGGTGAGAGCCAACAAAAAGGTGAGACCCCCCCCCCACTGAAACATGCAAAACATCCCTGCTTGGGGGAAATACATGTTTGAACTAATCAAACAACAAAGAATACAAGCTACATGATCAATCTCTGTGTGTAAAATAAATACACATTTTTAAATTGAACATTTATGTAACTAGGCAAGTCAGTTAAGAACACATTCCTATTTAAAATGACAACAACAGATTTGTACCTTGTCAGCTCGGGGATTCGATCCAGCAGACTTTCGGTTACTAGTCCAACACTCTAACTACTAGGCTACTTGAGGCCCCCGATGTGAACCTAACTCACAGCTACAAAATGTAAAGAAAGCAATCCAATGTTATTTGCTGCCTAGACTTTACTGCAAATGACACTCAAGTCTTGAGAAAAAACACAATCCACTAATATTTCAGTTAGCCATGACAGCCTTTATAATTGAACCCTTGTGACCACACACATCTAAATATTGCACTTGGGAAAAACACATCTTAAAGTAGAAATAGAATGAAACAAACAGACATTCCATTTCTGCTCTATTATAGTGGCCACTACAGCAGACATCGATCAAGTGCACAAGGCTACATGTGTGCAGAAATAACGTTCACTGAGTAAAAAAATTCAATCATCCCCCCCTCACTCACTCACTCGCAAGTGTTACTGTCAAGTTCAATACAACAAAAGCAATATTTGTGGGCTACACTGCACATTATTACATTGTACACTTTCTGCCTGCGGACATCTGTTCTACAATGTTCCAGCAGAGCCTGATACACTTTGTTGGCATAACGGATCTCTTTCAGGCAGAGAGGACATCTGGCACACCCCTTTTATCCAGAGACTGAAAAAGAGGGAAAGTGTGTTGCGTTCCTTTCACCTCTATAGTGGCATCCAACTTAAGCCCGGCCCAGCTACAGCTACACTTGATCCCTGAATCCACTTGTTTAATTAACAAGCAACGCCTCATTTTCACCTCTATAGTGGCATCCAACTTAAGCCAGGCCCGGCTACAGCTACACTTGATCCCTGAATCCACTTGTTTAACCACATTTTCACCTAATTCTCTCATTCTGAAAATTAACCATATACTGTAGAGGGAAAACATTAGTTCATATAGTTAGTTTGTTAGATTGCCAGGCTCCAGTAAGCAACTAATGCATTATAACTTGAGGAACGGCAAGGAGTCGTATACCAGTTAATACTATAGTGAATTGGTTACGTTACTAATGTTATCTCATCTGATGTTGTAACGTTAGCTACCTAATGTTAGATGACTGACTTTATTAGCCAGCTAATTTTCACACCATAAACTCAATTATCAGTTAAGTTGGCTAATGTTAGCTGTCTGGCTTTATTAGCCAGCTAATTTTCACACCATAAACTCAATTATTTGATCAGTTACGTTGGCTAATGTTGCTCAACATTTCTCTGGCTAGCTAACAGAGAATTCGATCCAGCTAGCAAGATATTTAACAATGCTAACAATACTTGTTCCACCACACTTTCTCCCTCACCTCAAACTTTCTAAATGCCAGTTGTTTTTTGGTTACAGCTCATGAAGTACGTTTCAGCACCTTCTCACCCCTTGTCTCCGTGGTCAGGCTTCTCACCTAGTTTACCTCTTCATTATCATCGTAGGACGAGCTGCTGTAAGTTAACTGGCAAACTGCCTTTCCACTCTCTGCTGTCTTTCCAGAGAGCGCTCTGATGCTGTAACTAGCAAACTGCCTTTCCACTCTCTGCTGTCTTTCCAGAGCGCTCTGATGCTGTAACTAGCAAACTGCCTTTCCACTCTCGGCTGTCTTTCCAGAGCGCTCTGATGCTGTAACTAGCAAACTGCCTTTCCACTCTCTGCTGTCTTTCCAGAGCGCTCTGATGCTGTAACTAGCAAACTGCCTTTCCACTCTCTGCTGTCTTTCCAGACGCGTGCTGATGCTGTAACTAGCAAACTGCCTTTCCACTCTCTGCTGTCTTTCCAGAGCGCTCGCTGATGCTGTAACTAGTAAACTGCCTTTCCACTCTCTGCTGTCTTTCCAGAGAGTGCTCTGGTGCTGTAACTAGTAAACTGCCTTTCCACTCTCTGCTGTCTTTCCAGAGCGCTCTGATGCTGTAATTAGCAAACTGCCTTTCCACTCTCCGCTGTCTTTCCAGAGCGCTCTGATGCTGTAATTAGCAAACTGCCTTTCCACTCTCCGCTGTCTTTCCAGAGCGCTCTGATGCTGTAACTAGCAAACTGCCTTTCCACTCTCTGCTGTCTTTCCAGACGCGCGCTGATGCTGTAACTAGCAAACTGCCTTTCCACTCTCTGCTGTCTTTCCAGAGCGCTCTGATGCTGTAACTAGCAAACTGCCTTTCCACTCTCTGCTGTCTTTCCAGAGCGCTCGCTGATGCTGTAACTAGTAAACTGCCTTTCTACTCTCTGCTGTCTTTCCAGAGAGTGCTCTGGTGCTGTAACTAGTAAACTGCCTTTCCACTCTCTGCTGTCTTTCCAGAGCGCTCTGATGCTGTAACTAGCAAACTGCCTTTCCACTCTCCGCTGTCTTTCCAGAGCGCTCTGATGCTGTAACTAGCAAACTGCCTTTCCACTCTCCTCTGTCTTTCCAGAGCGCTCTGATGCTGTAACTAGCAAACTGCCTTTCCACTCTCCCGCTGTCTTTCCAGAGAGTGCTCTGATGCTGTAACTAGCAAACTGCCTTTCCACTCTCTGCTGTCTTTCCAGAGCGCTCGCTGATGCTGTAACTAGTAAACTGCCTTTCCACTCTCTGCTGTCTTTCCAGAGCACTCTGATGCTGTAACTAGCAAACTGCCTTTCCACTCTCTGCTGTCTTTCCAGAGCGCTCTGATGCTGTAATTAGCAAACTGCCTTTCCACTCTCCGCTGTCTTTCCAGAGCGCTCTGATGCTGTAACTAGCAAACTGCCTTTCCACTCTCTGCTGTCTTTCCAGAGCGCTCTGATGCTGTAACTAGCAAACTGCCTTTCCACTCTCTGCTGTCTTTCCAGACACGCGCTGATGCTGTAACTAGCTAACTGCCTTTCCACTCTCTGCTATCTTTCCAGATCGCTCTGATGCTAACTAGCAAACTGCCTTTCCACTCTCTGCTGTCTTTCCAGACGCGCGCTGATGCTGTAACTAGCAAACTGCCTTTCCACTCTCTGCTATCTTTCCAGAGTGCTCTGATGCTGTAACTAGCAAACTGCCTTTCCACTCTCTGCTGTCTTTCCAGAGCGCTCTGATGCTGTAACTAGCAAACTGCCTTTCCACTCTCTGCTGTCTTTCCAGAGCACTCGCTGATGCTGTAACTAGCAAACTGCCTTTCCACTCTCTGCTGTCTTTCCAGACGCGCGCTGATGCTGTAACTAGCAAACTGCCTTTCCACTCTCTGCTGTCTTTCCAGATGCGCGCTGATGCTGTAACTAGCAAACTGCCTTTCCACTCTCTGCTGTCTTTCCAGACGCGCGCTGATGCTGTAACTAGCAAACTGCCTTTCCACTCTCTGCTGTCTTTCCAGACGCGCGCTGATGCTGTAACTAGCAAACTGCCTTTCCACTCTCTGCTGTCTTTCCAGACGCGCGCTGATGCTGTAACTAGCAAACTGCCTTTCCACTCTCTGCTGTCTTTCCAGACACTCGCTGATGCTGTAACTAGCAAACTGCCTTTCCACTCTCCCACTGTCTTTCCAGAGCCCTCTGATGCTGTAACTAGCAAACTGCCTTTCCACTCTCTGCTGTCTTTCCAGAGCCCTCTGATGCTGTAACTAGCAAACTGCCTTTCCACTCTCTGCTGTCTTTCCAGACGCTCGCTGATGCTGTAACTAGCAAACTGCCTTTCCACTCTCCCACTGTCTTTCCAGAGCGCTCGCTGATGCTGTAACTAGCAAACTGCCTTTCCACTCTCCCACTGTCTTTCCAGAGCGCTCGCTGATGCTGTAACTAGCAAACTGCCTTTCCACTCTCCCACTGTCTTTCCAGAGCGCTCGCTGATGCTGTAACTAGCAAACTGCCTTTCCACTCTCCCACTGTCTTTCCAGAGCGCTCGCTGATGCTGTAACTAGCACATTGGTTCTCTCTTCTGTCGCTGCATTCTGTTGATATGTAAACGTTTGGCTGAGCCTTGGATACAGCCAGTATTGCTCCAAACACGCATCACTCGTTCGTTTACAGACAGTAGTGATCCAAAGCCCCCCCCCCCCAAACTTTTCTCATCGGATCTACACGAATCAGGTTGGTCACCTATTTTGGATTCAAGACGGCAATTTTCGCTGAAAGGTGACTAGTTTGCATCCCTGATCTGGACAACTAGGCAACATAATCCATTAATTTTTCACCTTAAAATTTCCTTTATTTTCCCCTTAATGGTTTCATTTTGGAAATAATGGAAAATAAGGTGAATCCCTTGAAAACCCCCCTAAACCAACCTTAATACAATTTTAGTACCCCTGAATGTGTGCATTAACTTGTCCTTAATTGTCCGTAAATTCTGTGCAAAAGCAGATGTTTTTTAAGTTATCAAAACACCTTACAACACCCCTTAAACAGGTTTGCAGGGTATTTAAGGGGTAAAATGCCACTGAAACCACATGTATTAAGATACATTTTGCCTTAAAAGTCTGTAAACCCTAATTAAGGGCTGTTGTATGGGGGTTTCAGGGGGTTCACCCCTTACAAATCATGCATATTTCACCTAATTTCCCTTAATTTCTCAATTTAAACCATTCAAGAGAAAAATCAAGGATATTTTAAGATGCAAAATGGATATGTACATATGCTTAAGTTTTCCAAGTAAGGTGCTCTGAATTAAAATACATGGAATGACCCCGGAGAGACACCAAACTCAATTAAATTCACTTTAAATAATAAAAAAAAACAGTGATACTCTATCCTGTAGATTCTAATAAAATACATAGTCTCAAATTGATTTAATCAGAATTGATTTATAGGGTGTTTCCCTGAAATGGGCTTAAATGCTTTTGGGGCTCTCTGTCTTCACCCTCTCTCTCTCTGTTTTCTACTCTTTCTTCCTTTATCTCTACACGTTCTCTTCCGCTCGGTTCCCCCCTCCCTCTCCTCTCTTCCCCTGTTCTCTGCTCCACTCTATCTCTTCCCCTCTCCCCCTCCTCTCTTCCCCTCCCCCTCCTCTCTTCCCCTCCATCTCCTCATCTCCTCCCCCTCTCTCCTCTCTTCCCCCTCTCTCCTCTCTTCCCCTCTACCTCCTCTCTTCCCCTCCATCTCCTCTCTTCCCCTCCATCTCCTCTCTTCCCCTCCATCTCCTCTCTTCCCCTCTCTCTCCTCTATTCCCCCTCTCTCTCCCCTCTTCCCCCCCTCTCCTCACCTCCCCTCTTCTCCTCCCCTCTTTCACTCCCTCACTATCCCCCTTCCTCTCTCCTCCTCTCTCTTCTCTCTTCCCTCTCCACCTCCACCCTTTCTCTCCCCCTCCTCTCTTCACTATCCCTCACTATCTCTTCCCTTCTCTCTTCTCTCTCACTCCTCTCTCTCCTCTCTCTCCTCTTCTCTCTCTCTCTCCTCTCTTCCCCTCTCTCTCCTCTTCTCTCTCTCCTCTCTCCTCTCTTCCCCTCTCTCTCTCCCCTTTTTCCTTTCCTTCTCCTTTTCTTTTCCTCTCTTCCCCTCTCTCTCTCTCTCCCCTTTTTCCTTTTCCTTTTCTTTTCCTCTCTTCCCCTCTCTCTCCTCTCTTCCCCTTTCTCTCCTCTCTTTTCCTATCCTTCTCCTTTCCTTCTCCTCTCTTCCCTTTTCCTTCTCCTCTCTTCCCCCCCTCTCTCCCTCTCTTTTCCTTTCCTTCTCCTCTCTCTCTCCTGTCTTCGCCTCTCTTCCTCCTCTCTTCCCTCCTCTCTCTCTCTCCTCCTCTCTTCCCCCTCTCTCTCCTCTCTCCCTCTCCTTCTCCTCTCTTCCCCTCTCTCTCTCCTCTTCCCCTCTCCGTCTCCTCTTCCCCTCTCTCTCTCCTCTCTTTTGCTTTCCTTCTCCTCTTCCCCTCTCCCTCTCCTCTCTTCCCCTCTCTCTCTCCTCTCTTTTCCTTTCCTTCTCCTCTCTCTCTCCTCTCTTCCCATCTCCTTCTCCTCTTCCCCTCTCCTCCCCTCTCTCTCCTCTCTGTTCCTTTCCTTCTCCTCTCTCTCCTCTCTTCCCTCTCCCTCTCCTCTCTTCCCCTCTCTCTCTCCTCATTTTCCTTTCCTTCTCCTCTCTCTCTCCTCTCTTCCCCTCTCCTTCTCCTCTCTTTCCCTCTCTCTCTCCTCTCTTTTCCTTTCCTTCTCCTCTCTCTCTCCTCTCTTCCCTCTCCCTCTCCTCTCTTCCCCTCTCCTTCTCCTCTCTTTCCCTCTCTCTCTCCTCTCTTTTCCTTTCCTTCTCCTCTCTCTCTCCTCTCTTCCCCTCTCCTCCCCCTCTCTTCCCCTCTCCTTCTCCTCTCTTTCCCTCTCTCTCTCCTCTCTTTTCCTTTCCTTCTCCTCTCTCTCTCCTCTCTTCCCCTCTCCTCCCCCTCTCTTTCACTCCCTCTCATCTTCTTTCCGGATTCACACAAGTGCTTTTCCACCACAGATACTGGCCCTCCTGTAAAACAGACACAACACAGATACAGTGGTTGTGTTAAAATATGTATTCTTGTTCACGTTGCTTTACAACTGTTATAATGAAATGGAATTATTTTAATAACATTAAAAAAAGAGCTGACTTGGTCTTGACATACGGCAGTAGGTAAAGGTCTGGGCACTAAATTTACATCTTCCTGAAGTCTTGGGTGACATTAATTAGCCTCAGCTTTAGCTGTGTTTGAAAAAAAGGAAAATTAACTGGACGTTATTTCAACAGGTTACTAAAAGTAGACCCAGTGTTTCCTCCACACTTATTTGGTAGCGGCGGCCCGCCACTGCTATATATGCGCAGCGACTGCAAAAAAAAATATTTTATAGGCTACATCTTGAAATGAGATTTCCTCCATTCTTTTCAAGAGAAGGGCTCATGTGTATTATTGAAACAAAGTGTCTCCGTTTTCAACTTCGAAACAATGAATGAAATAGGACCTGTTAGCATCAACAGGGTCCCTTGCACAGAACAGCGTATTTATCGTTCATTGGCGGATATGTGCCTCTCGCTACTCTCTTGAATCTACTCTCTTGAATCTACTCTCTTGAATCTACTCTCTTGAATCTACTCTCTTGAATCTACTCTCTTGAATCTACTCTCTTGAATCTACTCTCTTGAATCTACTCTCTTGAATCTACTCTCTTGAATCTACTCTCTTGAATCTACTCTCTTGAATCTACTCTCTTGAATCTACTCTCTTGAATCTACTCTCTTGAATCTACTCTCTTGAATCTACTCTCTTGAATGCATTGTTTTTGAAATGAAAACTTGCCCCACTGCTACAAAGAAATCCTGGAGAAAACAGAGTAGACTAGTAGTAGATGTTTGTTCATCAAGCAGATGAAACAAAATGTGAAAATGACCTGTTACCTTTCATGATCCTTTTTCAAGATTTTGCCAGTTTTGTTGAGAGTAACATACATTTCAAAACAATTTAAGCGGAATTCGATTAAAACTCTAACACATTGTTTAACAAAGCAATATCTCTTTTATCATAAAGAGGGTATGGTATATCATGAATAGCCAATGACTCTTAACCAATCAGATTGAGAGGTCGGAACTACCCCTTGTATAATTTTCCATAACTACATTAATATTCTTACTCATGGTGACGCTCTGTGGCGGTCCTCTCCTTCCTTGCTGTCTTCTTAGAATTGCCATAAAACAAGAGACGGGACAAACTGAAAATATTAAAGGCAAATTGTCTTCTAAATTAGATGCATCTATTGAAATGATCAAATAAATGCTGTGGCTGGTTGTATAATTGTATTTTACTTCTCCTTTATTGGACTCCTCTGCTGAGTTGTTACTCTGCAAATTGGTATACCAAGCAAACAGCTAAATTCAGTCTTTATTGTTGGGAAAGACCAACAGGATATCACCAGCATCCATCTCCAGCAGGTCGTCCCCTGTGACAGCCTGGCCTGGGAAATAATGAACAGTTAGCTCCATAGCTGACTACCCTATATACCAATACCAGAAAAATATGTTTTACATTGCCTCTTTCTCTTAACATTTTTTCTAGGTAGCAAACTTATGGCCACTAGCAACTCCAGTTCTGACTAAAGTTAGTCAAACTCACTGTGAAGAGCATCAGCAATTTGAGGATGGTTCTCTGCCAACTGCCACCTCTGTACTTTACACAGGTCTTACTGTATAACATGGACCAGAAGACTTCAGGAGAAGCTAGCCAACTGTAGTCTAACTTAACTAGTCTAGCTAGCTAAATGCTCTTTAGCTTGCTAGCTGTTGCCTAGCTGGCTAGTTACGGTTAGGTTGTTGGCTAGCTAGCTAGTGTTAGCTCGATCAACAGTTAGCTAGCTAGATAGTTTGATACCATGAAATGTGGCAGCTTTTTAAAATAGAGTTAGTTTACGTGACTTTTTATTATTGGTCTCCATGTCCATTTTTACTCATTGTCTTGCTTTCTAACAAACAGTGTAATGTAAACTCACCCCATTCCGTACAAATGTGCGCAACCGCAACATTCAAACGAGGCTACAAAGAAAACTAATGGGACTATAGCGACTGTGTTGACTTCAAAATCTGGGGTGTGAACTAGGTTTGTATTAATGCGTTGATCGACATGGTAATGGATCTATAGTATTGGAGAAAAGTTGAAAAAACTGACTCTCCGTTACATCGTGACGTGTCATGTCGTAACGTACAGCACGCATTAAGCAACTATTTCTGTCTTACAATCCCTCTCCACCAGGTGTAGCACTTCTCTCATCGTTTAAAAACAAGAAATGGACAGTGACGGGGGTAAGGGGGGATACCTAGTCATTTTTTTGCGTCATCACTGCGAGCGATCATGATTCTCAAAGCCGCTGTTTACTTCTGAAGATCACTTTAGCACCGCTCTAAAAACACGATTCAAATTTGACACAAACCTTCAAATAGGTATATTAGACACATTATATATAGACATATATATAGACACATTATATAAACTCTTTATAGTGTTTTATTTACATTTTCGAGGCGATAAGGTGATAAGTTTGACAGATCGAGTGAAAAAAAGCAATTTTCCCACACAACATTCTCCTTCTCACTATCACGCATTAGTTTCGCTTCCCCACCTGACATTTAAAAAAAGACCCGACGGGGCTCATTGCCTTCTTGAATCATGTAGAAACGGGCAGCATGGGGGTCATGTAATTGATTCTGTTGGAAAGGGGAGAAATTGTGCTTTAGAATGGTATTGACATGACAGTTGATCTGGAAGTGTTACGTTTTTGGGGCGCTAAAATAAGGTCAATTGTACAGACCAAGGCGGTGTACAAAATTGAGTGAGTTTACGTTAAACTGTCCCCACTAAATCCACATTCACGTAGAGATCTGTTCTCGTGCATGACGTCAATAGTTTAAAAAAGAAATGTGCGCTTGTGGAGTCCCAACATTAGTCAAAAGGATGCAGTATTTTTTTTAAGCACCATGTGTTTCTTAATCTGCACTTAATCTGAAAATGTAAGGATAAACAAAAGCAATCTCAATTTATGTATAATTAAAGCATTGCTCCATATGTCCCTTAATCTCTCCTTAAACCCCAAAAGCAAGGGAGCTCTCAAACATTTTGTAGTAAGGTGTTATTAAGGATTTGTTTCCTGATATCCTTGATATGCCCTTAAATTAAAAAATAAAGGCACTGACCAACAATTGATATTAAGGTATTTTTAATGGGTCTACTTTTGCCTTTTAAGAGGCCAATTGTTTAATTTACGGATGATTTCATTCATATTAAGGGGTTTTGGCATGTTTTAAGGGAACTTTAACATGAATTTAATACTCATTTAAGGCAGTCCTGTTTCCTTGTGGACATTGTACCACCTTTTTTTCACCTGGCTGCTGGTTCCTGATCTTTTGAAAAATTAAATTGAAGAGTCACCTGAAGCTTGAGAGGAATGGGAGATGCAGTAGAGGAATGCAGAGAGCTCGTAGTGAGGATAGCTACTGAGGCTACTAATCTGAACTGTGAGTGGTGAGCTTTCTGGCACCCAGAGCTGCTGAGGCATCACCCAAGTGGGTGCCATACATTCTGAAGGAAGATAAGTCCAGAAGATACACGACTTACACTGGTTCTCAGACTGGTTCCCCTTTACATGATCGTCACCAGACTCTTCATTAACCATCTCCCTGACCACCTTCCTCTGATCAAGCCATGAACTGTCCCTCTCCATCTTTGGAGTATGCATGAACTCAAAGACTTGGCCTCCATTGGTTGACCTGGTTATAGCTAGGCTACTCATGATGATGTACTGGTTGACCTGGTTATAGCTAGGCTACTCATGATGATGTACTGGTTGACCTGGTTATAGTTAGGCTACTCATGATGATATACTAGTTGACTTGACTGTAGCTAGGCTACTCATGATGATGTACTGGTTGACCTGGTTATAGTTAGGCGACTCATGATGATATACTGGTTGACCTGGTTATAGTTAGGCTACTCATGATGATATACTGGTTGACCTGGTTATAGCTAGGCTACTCATGATGATATACTGGTTGACCTGGTTATAGTTAGGCTACTCATGATGATGTACTGGTTGACTTGGTTGCAGTTAGGCTACTCATGATGATATACTGGTTGACTTGACTGTAGCTAGGCTACTCATGATGATGTACTGGTTGACCTGGTTATAGCTAGGCTACTCATGATGATATACTGGTTGACCTGGTTATAGTTAGGTTACTCATGATGATATACTGGTTGACCTGGTTATAGTTAGGCTACTCATGATGATATACTGGTTGACCTGGTTATAGCTAGGCTACTCATGATGATATACTGGTTGACCTGGTTATAGTTAGGCTACTCATGATGATGTACTGGTTGACTTGACTGTAGCTAGGCTACTCATGATGATGTACTGGTTGACTTGACTGTAGCTAGGCTACTCATGATGATATACTGGTTGACCTGGTTATAGTTAGGCTACTCATGATGATGTACTGGTTGACTTGACTGTAGCTAGGCTACTCATGATGATATACTGGTTGACCTGGTTATAGCTAGGCTACTCATGATGATATACTGGTTGACCTGGTTATAGTTAGGCTACTCATGATGATATACTGGTTGACTTGACTGTAGCTAGGCTACTCATGATGATGTACTGGTTGACCTGGTTATAGCTAGGCTACTCATGATGATATACTGGTTGACCTGGTTATAGTTAGGCTACTCATGATGATATACTGGTTGACTTGACTGTAGCTAGGCTACTCATGATGATGTACTGGTTGACCTGGTTATAGCTAGGCTACTCATGATGATGTACTGGTTGACCTGGTTATAGCTAGGCTACTCATGATGATATACTGGTTGACCTGGTTATAGTTAGGCTACTCATGATGATATACTGGTTGACTTGACTGTAGCTAGGCTACTCATGATGATGTACTGGTTGACCTGGTTATAGCTAGGCTACTCATGATGATGTACTGGTTGACCTGGTTATAGCTAGGCTACTCATGATGATATACTGGTTGACCTGGTTATAGTTAGGCTACTCATGATGATATACTGGTTGACTTGACTGTAGCTAGGCTACTCATGATGATGTACTGGTTGACCTGGTTATAGCTAGGCTACTCATGATGATATACTGGTTGACCTGGTTATAGCTAGGCTACTCATGATGATGTACTGGTTGACCTGGTTATAGCTAGGCTACTCATGATGATGTACTGGTTGACCTGGTTATAGCTAGGCTACTCATGATGATGTACTGGTTGACCTGGTTATAGCTAGGCTACTCATGATGATGTACTGGTTGACCTGGTTATAGCTAGGCTACTCATGATGATGTACTGGTTGACCTGGTTATAGCTAGGCTACTCATGATGATGTACTGGTTGACCTGGTTATAGCTAGGCTACTCATGATGATGTACTGGTTGACCTGGTTATAGCTAGGCTACTCATGATGATGTACTGGTTGACCTGGTTATAGCTAGGCTACTCATGATGATGTACTGGTTGACCTGGTTATAGTTAGGCTACTCATGATGATGTACTGGTTGACCTGGTTATAGCTAGGCTACTCATGATGATGTACTTGTTGACCTGGTTATAGCTAGGCTACTCATGATGATATACTGGTTGACCTGGTTATAGCTAGGCTACTCATGATGATGTACTGGTTGACCTGGTTATAGCTAGGCTACTCATGATGATGTACTGGTTGACCTGGTTATAGCTAGGCTACTCATGATGATGTACTGGTTGACCTGGTTATAGCTAGGCTACTCATGATGATGTACTGGTTGACCTGGTTATAGCTAGGCTACTCATGATGATGTACTGGTTGACCTGGTTATAGTTAGGTTACTCATGATGATATACTGGTTGACCTGGTTATAGCTAGGCTACTCATGATGATGTACTGGTTGACCTGGTTATAGCTAGGCTACTCATGATGATGTACTGGTTGACCTGGTTATAGCTAGGCTACTCATGATGATGTACTGGTTGACCTGACTGTAGCTAGGCTACTCATGATGATGTACTGGTTGACCTGACTGTAGCTAGGCTACTCATGATGATGTACTGGTTGACCTGGTTATAGCTAGGCTACTCATGATGATGTACTAGTTGACCTGACTGTAGCTAGGCTACTTGTAACGGCTTTCTTCTATCTCCTCCTCTGATGAAGAGGTACAGCAAGGATCGGACCAAAATGCAGCGTGATGATGATTCATGATATTTTAATGAAGGGAAAAACTATACATGAAGAAACTACAAAATAATGAAATGTGAAAACCGAAACAGTCCTATCTGGTGCAAACACAAAGACAGGAACAATCACCCACAAAACACTCAAAGAATATGGCTGCCTAAATATGGTTCCCAATCAGAGACAACGATAAACACCTGCCTCTGATTGAGAACCACTCCAGACAGCCATAGACTTTGCTAGATACCTCCAGTAAGCCACACACCCAATAACTAACAAAACCCCAAGACAAAACACACCACAATAAACCCATGTCACACCCCTGCCTGACCAAATAAATAAAGACAAACACAATAATACTTCGACCAGGGCGTGACAGAACCCCCCCCCCTAAGGTGCGGACTCCCGGACGCACCTCAAAACAATAGGGAGGGTCCGGGTGGGCGTCTGTCCATGGTGGCGGCTCCGGCGCGGGACGTAGACCCCACTCTATCAATGTCCTAGTCCCTCCTTCTCGCGTCCTAGGATAGTCCACCTTCGCCGCCGACCATGGGCTGGTAGTCCTCACCCAGAATCCCACTGGACTGAGAGGCAGCTCGGGACTGAGGGGCAGCTCGGGACTGAGGGGCAGCTCGGGACTGAGGGGCAGCTTGGGACTGAGGGGCAGCTCGGGACTGAGGCAGCTCAGCACTAAGGTGAAGCTCAGCACTGAGGTGAAGCTCAGCACTGAGGGGAAGCTCAGCACTGAGAGGAAGCTCAGCACTGAGAGGAAGCTCAGGTAGTCAGGTAGTCCTGGGGCATGGTCCTAGGGCTCAGGTCCTCCGAGAGAGAGAAAGAAAGAGAGAATTAGAGAATTCACACAGGACACCGAATAGGACAGGAGAAGTACTCCAGATATAACAAACTGACCCTAGCCCACCGACACATAAACTACTGCAGCATAAATACTGGAGGCTGAGACAGGAGGGGTCAGGAGACAATGTGGCCCCATCCGAGGACACCCCCGGACAGGGCCAAACAGGAAGGATATAACCCCACCCACTTTGCCAAAGCACAGCCCCCACACCACTAGAGGGATATCTTCAACCACCAACTTACCATCCTGAGACAAGGCTGAGTATAGCCCACAAAGATCTCTGCCATGGCACAAGCCAAGGGGGGGTGCCAACCCAGACAGGATGACCACATCAGTGAATCAACCCACTCAGGTGACGCACCCCTTCCAGGGATGGCATGAGAGAGCCCCAGTAAGCCAGTGACCCAGCCCCTGTAATAGGGTTAGAGGCAGAGAATCCCAGTGGAAAGAGGGGAACCGGCCAGGCAGAGACAGCAAGGGCGGTTCGTTGCTCCAGAGCCTTTCCGTTCACCTTCCCACTCCTGGGCCAGACTACACTCAATCATATGACCCACTGAAGAGATGAGTCTTCAGTAAAGACTTAAAGGTTGAGACCGAGTTTGCGTCTCTGACATGGGTAGGCAGACCGTTCCATAAAAATGGAGCTCTATAGGAGAAAGCCCTGCCTCCAGCTGTTTGCTTAGAAATTCTAGGGACAATTAGGAGGCCTGCGTCTTGTGACCGTAGCGTATGTGTAGGTATGTACGGCAGAACCAAATCAGAGAGATAGGTAGGAGCAAGCCCATGTAATGCTTTGTAGGTTAGCAGTAAAACCTTGAAATCAGCCCTTGCTTTGACAGGAAGCCAGTGTAGAGAGGCTAGCACTGGAGTAATATGATCAAATTTTGGGGTTCTAGTCAGGATTCTAGCAGCCGTATTTAGCACCAACTGAAGTTTATTTAGTGCTTTATCCGGGTAGCCGGAAAGTAGAGCATTGCAGTAGTCTAACCTAGAAGTGACAAAAGCATGGATACATTTTTCTGCATCATTTTTGGACAGAAAGTTTCTGATTTTTGCAATGTTACGTAGATGGAAAAAAGCTGTCCTTGAAATGGTCTTGATATGTTCTTCAAAAGAGAGATCAGGGTCCAGAGTAACGCTGAGGTCCTTTACAGTTTTATTTGAGACGACTGTACAACCATTAAGATTAATTGTCAGATTCAACAGAAGATGTCTTTGTTTCTTGGGACCTAGAACAAGCATCTCTGTTTTGTCTGAGTTTAAAAGTAGAAAGTTTGCAGCCATCCACTTCCTTATGTCTGAAACACATGCTTCTAGCAAGGGCAATTTTGGGGCTTCACCATGTTTCATTGAAATGTACAGCTGTGTGTCATCCGCATAGCAGTGAAAGTTAACATTATGTTTTCGAATAACATCCCCAAGAGGTAAAATATATAGTGAAAACAATAGTGATCCTAAAACGGAACCTTGAGGAACACCGAAATTTACAGTTGATTTGTCAGAGGACAAACCATTCACAGAGACAAACTGATATCTTTCCGACAGATAAGATCTAAACCAGGCCAGAACTTGTCCGTGTAGACCAATTTGGGTTTCCAATCTCTCCAAAAGAATGTGGTGATCGATGGTATCAAAAGCAGCACTAAGGTCTAGATGCACGAGGACAGATGCAGAGCCTCGGTCCGATGCCATTAAAATGTAATTTACCACCTTCACAAGTGCCGTCTCAGTGCTATGATGGGGTCTAAAACCAGACTGAAGCATTTCGTATACATTGTTTGTCTTCAGGAAGGCAGTAAGTTGCTGCGCAACAGCCTTTTCTAAACATTTTGAGAGGAATGGAAGATTCGATATAGGCCGATAGTTTTTTATATTTTCTGGGTCAAGGTTTGGCTTTTTCAAGAGAGGCTTTATTACTGCCACTTTTAGTGAGTTTGGTACACATCCGGTGGATAGAGAGCCGTTTATTATGTTCAACATAGGAGGGCCAAGCACAGGAAGCAGCTCTTTCAGTAGTTTAGTTGGAATAGGGTCCAGTATGCAGCTTGAAGGTTTAGAGGCCATGATTATTTTCATCATTGTGTCAAGAGATATAGTACTAAAACACTTGAGCGTCTCTCTTGATCCTAGGTCCTGGGAGAGTTGTGCAGACTCAGGACAACTGAGCTTTGAAGGAATACGCAGATTTAAAGAGGAGTCCGTAATTTGCATTCTAATAATCATAATCTTTTCCTCAAAGAAGTTCATGAATTTATCACTGCTAAAGTGAAAGTCATCCTCTCTTGGGGAATGCTGCTTTTTAGTTAGCTTTGCGACAGTATCAAAAAGGAATTTCGGATTGTTCTTATTTTCCTCAATTAAGTTAGAAAAATAGGATGATCGAGCAGCAGTAAGGGCTGTTCGGTACTGCATGGTACTGTCTTTCCAAGCTAGTCGGAAGACTTCCAGTTTGGTGTGGCGCCATTTCCGTTCCAATTTTCTGGAAGCTTGCTTCAGAGCTCGGGTATTTTCTGTGTACCAGGGAGCTAGTTTCTTATGAGAAATGTTTTTAGTTTTTAGGGGTGCAACTGCATCGAGGGTATTGCGCAAGGTTAAATTGAGTTCCTCAGGTTAACTGACACACACACACACATACTTATTCACTCACTCCACGTACACATACATATACATGCATGAAATCCATAAACACGAACACACACACACTCTCCCTGCAGGTATTGGTATTCCAGCCTAGAGGCTGACAAATGTAAAGCAGATGGTAGGTTAGAAGTTGATAGGATTTGATGCTGGGCCCACATTAAGAAGGGATATGGGGGATCTTTCAATTCAGACCTTAAACCTCTGGGCTTCTGTGAAATTGGAACGGGTTCTATGATGAAACATGTAGAGAGAGAGAGAGAGAGAGAGTGTGTGTGTGTGCACGCACTTGTGTGTGTCTGTGTGTGTGTTACACACCTGTGGATTTCCGACTCTCCTCTCTCTTCACCAGGCACCAGGCAGCACAGGCATCTCATTAGCAAGCTGTTGGAGCTAATGAACTAATTAACTGGTGAATCTAGCAGGAATCAACCGGTTGCCAATCAGGCTGTCTAAAGGAGCCCCCGTTAGTTAGTCTAACCTAAAGGGAAGGATAGAGGATACCTTCTGGTTCGTTTGCTCAATGTTTGTCTTTGCGGTGTGTGGCGTTTGGAGAGCAGGAAAGCAGCAGAGCAGTGGAGTAGACAGACAGACTCGCGCACACATATACACACACACACACACACACAGTAGAGAAGCAGGACTCACAGTTACATATATATATACACACACACACACACACACACAGTCGAGAAGCAGGACTCACAGTTACATATACATGTGCACACACACATACAGAGTACCAGTCAAAAGTTTGGACGCACCTACTCATTCAAGGGTTTTCCTTTATTTTTACTGTTTTCTACATTGTAGAATAATAGTGAAGACAAACTATGAAGTTACACATATGGAATCATGTAGTAACCAAAAAAGTGTGAAATAAATCTAAATATATTTTTGAATCTTCAAAGTAGCCAACCTTTGCCTTGATGACAGCATTGCACACTCTTGGCATTCTCTCAACCAGATTTATACATTAAAAGAAATGTAACCATTATTTAACTAGGCAAGTCAGTTAGAACAAATTCTTATTTACAATGGTGGCCTACCCCGGCCAAACCCAGACGACGCTGGGCCAATTGTGCGCCGCCCTATGGGACTCCCAATCACGGCCGGATGTGATACAGCCTGCATCATCTGGAATGCTTTTCCAACGCGTCTTGAAGGAGTTCCCGCATATGCTGAACTCATCCCAAACCATCTCAATTGGGTTGAGGTCGGGTGATTGTGGAGGCCAAGTCATCTGATGCAGCACTCCATCACTCTCTTTCTTGGTCAAATAGCCCTTACACAGCCTGGAGGTGTGTTGGGTCATTGTCCTGTTGACAAATAAATGATAGACCCAGTTAGCCCAATCCAGATGGGATGCCATATCGCTGCAGAATGCTGTGGTAGCCATGCTTGTTAAGTGTGCCTTGAATTCTAAATAAATCACAGACAGTGTCACCAGCAAAGTATCCCCACACCATCACACCTCCTCCATGCTTCACGGTGGGAACCACACATGCAGAGATCATCCGTTCACCTTCACTGTGTCTCACAAAGACACGGCGGTTGGAAAGAAAATCTTAAATCTGGACTCATCAAACCAAAGGACAGATTTCCAACTGTTTAATGTCCATTGCTCGTGTTTCTTGGCCCAAGCAAGTCTCTTCTTATTATTGGTGTCCTTTAGTAGTGGTTTCTTTGCAGCATTTCGACCATTAAGGCCGGATTCACACAGTCTCCTCTGAACAGTTGATATTGAGATGTGTCAGTTACTTGAACTCTGTGAAGCATTTATTTGGGCTGAGATTTCTAAGGCAGAGGTAACTGGGTCTTCCTTTCCTGTGGCAGTCCTCATAAAAGCTACCTTTTCTGCATTGATTGACCTTCATGCCTTAAAGTAATGGTGACTGTTGTTTCACTTTGAGCTGTTCTTGCCATAATATGAACTTGGTATTTTACCAAATAGGGTTATCTTCTGTATACCACCCTTACCTTGTCACAACACAACTGATCTGCTCAAATGCATTAGGAAGGAAAGAAATTCCACAAATTAACTTAACACAAATTAACAAGGCACACCTGTTAATTGAAATGCATTCCAGGTGACTACCTCATGAAGCTGGTTGAGAGAATGCCAAGAGTGTGCAAAGCTGCCATCAAGGCAAAGTGTGGCTACTTTGAAGAATCTCAAATCTCAAATATATTTGGATTTGTTTCACACTTTTTTGGTTACTACATGATTCCGTATGTGTTATTTCATAGTTTGTCTTCACTATTATTCTATAATGTAGAAAATAGTACAAGTTAAGAAAAACCCTCGAATGAGTAGGTGTGTGCAAACTTTTGACTGGTACTGTACGTGTACACACACACACACACACACACACACACACACACACACACACACACACTTGAGTGGGCAGAAACAATAGAAGACCATAATGATGATTGGTGTTAATTTGCTGTGTAGACACTTTATATCCCTCTAGTTCACTGTCTGTACACTGCTATACATTACACATGTAATTATAAACACACACACACACTGCATATACTGTCCCTGTCCAGGCATATGGTTCATTATGAAGAGGACTGCAGGAGTGTCTCAATGGAGAATGTATTGTTGTAACCAGAATATATAGGTCTCATTCCGTTACTTAACCATTAGTCTAACAATGCTGCCGTTGTGGCTTTCTAAGCTTCCTAATGTCAGTGTTTGTCCATAGTACAATACTCTGTCTCTGTGGAGCATGGTTAATGAATGCAGCCACTGTAAAAACAACCAATGATGAGAATGCTTTTTCAACTTGGCACCCTCTCGCGGGGAATCGGCTCTGTGAGCCAATCAGCTTGCAGAATGACAGGACGCCTACAGTGTGATTGGTGGAAGAGATAGGCTTAGACACAGGCGGTGTTGTTGGTTGGAGGTTGGAGTGTGATGATGCTCTGAAGGATGTGTATCCCTCCACCCCCTGTCCGTAGAGATGAAGTAATCCCTCTTTACCTACTAATGTATTCTAGCCTGTACTGTGGCCATCTATATATATCTCTGTCTACATTACCAAGCGCCCCCATTACCACACACACACACACACACACACACACACACACACACACACACACACACACACACACACACACACACACACACACACACACACACACACACACACACACACACACACACACACACACACACACACACACACACACACACACCACTGTGGCCTCAGTTGGCACAGCATGAGTGTATATGTATATTCTTCTCCACTCTACCAGTCATGGTCTTCTAAGCTGGCCCTCTCCGATAATCCTCTATGACCTTCCTCTCTCATCCCTCTGTTTTCTAATTGGAATTAAACAAATGTATTCATTAATTGGCTGACTGGAGAGAATTCTAAAAAAAAGAAAGGACTTGAGAAATGCCTCTGAAAATGTCTGATACAACTTCACCGAGTAAGAGGTTTTAGGTTGACGTGTATTCCGTCTCTGCAATACTTGTACACTGTATCCCAATGATCTATTTTCACTTTAGAAGCAAGTTGAACAAAAGCAAGTCAGTACCTCTTGAATGTTAACATGTTATATTTGTGGGTCTGTGTTGGTTGTGTTGGCTGTGTGTTTTGAACAGATATAAGATGGTTGAATACTATGGTATTATGGTTGAATTTGGCAGTAAGTCTGATAGCGTGGCTGGATTTTTACCTTGCGTCTTCAAACTAGACAAAGCCGTAAATTGACTACAGCCCAATTTTGGGCTTTTAAGATCTTTTTTTTGTCTTTATTTTTTATAAGTGATAACATTGCTCTCAGAGAAGATGATTGTTTTAATGATGTCACTGCATTCTCAGATGAGGTCACGATCGCCGTAAGAAGAGGACCAAAGCACAGCGGGAATGCATCATTTAATAGATGACGAAAAACACGAAGTGAACTGTACAAAACAATAAACGAATAACAACCGTGAAGCTATAACAAGAACTGTGCTGACACAAGCAGCTAACATAGACAATCACCCACAACCCACAATGACAAAACAGGCTACCTAAATATGGTTCCCAATCAGAGACAAGGGCTAACGCCTGCCTCTGATTGAGAACCATATTAGGCCAAACACAGAAACAGACAAACTAGACACACAACATAGAATGCCCACCCAGCTCACGTCCTGACCAACACTAAAACAAGGAAAACACAAAAGAACTATGGTCAGAACGTGACAGATGAATATGTTTTAAGACAGCAACATGTGAGACCGAATGGATTTCACTGTTTATTGCACATATTGCAATTTCTACTCTGTAGTTTACTTATGTATCTTTACGTATACGTGTATTTTTAGTGTGTATATTAAATTCACAATATGCTTGAAAATTGAAATGTTCAGTGAAGTGGACAATATTAGCCAAATCTCCATAAGAAAAAAATAATACATTAGACAAACAGATGCTTATTTTTTTATTGTCAGGATTTTTGTCCACACAAATACTGAAACACACACACACAGAAAAAACACACACACCATTTAGTGTCTTTATATAGTGTGTCAAATCAAATGTATGTATAAAGTCCTTTTTATATCAGCAGATGTCACAATGTGCTTGTACAGAAACCCAGCCTAAAACCCCAAACACCAAGCAATGCAGATGTAGAAGCACGTGTGTGATTTGCTCTTTACAGTAAGCCATGAACACATTTTTTATTCATGTATGAAGCACATGATTTTGTACACTCTGTACACTGTGTGTGTGTGTGTGTGTGTAGGTTGCATGTGCGTTTTTGTGTGTGTGTGTGTGTCAGTGCAGCCTGATCACTAGAAATAGATGGCGATTTCAGACATTTGGAAAGGTCCTGAGAACAGCCAATATATGCCTTCCTCTGCACTCACAAAAAAAGAAAAACAATTGCACAGCACTGGTGTAATGGGTCCTAGGTGCAGCTGGTGTAGAGAGTCAGGCGCAGGACAGCAGATATGAGTAATCAATGTACTTTTACTCAAAATGTCAAACCGACTTCGGTAGAAGTCGTGACAGTACCCCCCTTGACCACGCACCGACACCGACCTCGGGGACGACCCGGAGGGCGAGGCGCAGGGCAATACGGATGGAGACGGTGGAAATCCCGCAGCAATGAAGAGTCCAGGACGTCCTCCACCGGCAACCAGCATCTCTCCTCCGGACCGTACCCCTCCCACTCCACGAGGTACTGAAGGCCCCTCGCCCGACACCTCGAGTCTAGGATGGCTCGAACAGCATATGCCGGGGCCCCCTCGATGTCCAGAGGGGGCGGAGGAACCTCCCGCACCTCAGCTTCCTGGAGTGGACCAGCGTCCACCGGCCTGAGGAGAGACACATGAAACGAAGTATTAATGCGATAATCTGGGGGAAGTCTCCTCAGGACTTTAAATGGCCCCACAAACCGCGGACCCAGCCTCCGGCAGGGCAGGCGGAGGGGCAGGTTTCGGGTCGAGAGCCAGATCCGGTCCCCCGGTGCGAACACCGGGGCCTTGCTGCGGTGGCGGTCAGCGCTCGCTTTTTGCCGCCTCACGGCCCGTTGTAGGTACACATGAGCGGCGTCCCAGGTCTCCTCCGAGCGCTTGAACCATTCGTCCACCGCAGGAGCTTCGATCTGGCTCTGATGCCAACGGTGCCAGAACCGGCTGATAAGGTTAGTGGAGGAATGGCGGAGTGAATTTTGGGCCATCTCTGGCCAGGGATTGAACGTCGCCCACTCACCCGGCCAGTCCTGGCAGTATGACCGCAGAAACCTACCTACATCCTGATTTACTCTCTCCACCTGCCCGTTACTCTCAGGGTGAAAACCGGAGGTAATGCTGACCGAGACCCCCAGATGTTCCATGAACGCTCTCCTTGAACTAGGGACCTCGATCAGAGACTATGTCCTTAGGCACCCCGTAGTGCCGGAAGACATGAGTGAACAGGGCCTCTGCAGTCTGTAGGGCCATAGGGAGACCGGGCAAAGGGAGGAGACGGCAGGACTTAGAAAACCAATCCACAATGACCAGGATCGTGGTGTTGCCCTGAGGGAGGAAGATCTGTCAGGAAGTCCACCGACAGGTGCGACCATGGCCGTTGGAATGAGTAAGGGTTGTAATTTCCCTCTAGGCAGGTGCCTTGCACTGGGCGCACACAGAGCAGGAGGAAACATAAACCCTCATGTCCTTGGCCAAGGTGGGCCACCAGTACTTCCCACTAAGGCAACCCACCTTCCGCACGATTCCAGGATGACCAAAGGAGGGTGACGTATGGGCCCAATAGATCAAACGGTCGCGGACAGCAGACGGAATGTACAGGCGCTCAGCTGGACACTGGGGGGGAGTGGGCTCTGTGCATAACGCCCTCTCGATGTCCACGTCCAGCTCTCACACCACCGGTGCCACCAGGCAAGAGGCCGGAAGTATGGGAGTGTGATCCATGGACCGCTCCTCTGTGTCATACATCCGGGACAGTGCGTCTGCCTTAGCGTTCTGGGAACGTGGTCTGTAGGAGAAGGTGAAAACAAAACGGGTAAAGAACATAGCCTGCCTTGCCTGGCGAGGGTTCAGTCTCCTCGCCGCCCGGATGTACTCCAGATTGCGGTGGTCAGTCCAGATGAGAAAAGGGTGTTTAGCCCCCTCAAGCCAATGTCTCCACGCCTTCAGAGCCTTGACAACAGCCAACAGCTGTAGTAGTTGGCCAACCCCAGAAACCGCTGCACTTCCTTTACCGTGGTGGGAGTCGGCCAATTACTCATGACTGAAATGTGGTCACTCCATCTCCACCCCTGACATGGAATTACAGTACCCTAGGAAGGAGATTTCTCAGCCTTGACGTACAGGTCATGCTCCAACAGTCGACCAAGCACCCTGCGCACCAGGGACACATGCTCGGCGCTTGTGGCGGAGTATATCAGAATGTCATCAATATACACCACTACACCCTGCCCGTGCAGGTCCCGGAAAATCTTGTCAACAAAGGCCTGGAAGACTGATGGAGCATTCATCAACCCGTACGGCAAGAAAAGGTACTCATAGTGCCCTGAGGTGGTACTAAATGCTGTCTTCCACTCGTCTTCTCCAGATACGCACCAGGTTTTAAGCGCTCCTGAGATCCAATTTTGTAAAGAAGCGCACCCCGTGCATTGACTCGATCACACTGGCTATCAGAGGCAGCGGGTAGCTATACCTCACTGTGATCTGATTGATCCCTCGATAGTCAATACATGGGTGCAGACCCCCTTCCTTCTTCTTCACAAAAAAGAAACTTGAGGAGGCAGGTGAAGTGGAGGGCTGAATGTATCCCTGCCCCAGGGATTCAGAGACCTATGTTTCCATAGCCACCGTCTCCTCATGTGACAGAGGATCCACGTGACTTCTGGGAAGTGCTGCGTCTACCAGGAGATTTATCGCACAATCCCCTCGCCGATGAGGTGGTAATTTAGTTGCCCTCTTCTTACAGACGGCGAGAGCCAAATCGGCATATTCTGAGGGGATGCGCACGGTGGAGACCTGGTCTGGACTTTCCACCATCGTCTCACCGATGGAAACCCCAACACACCTCCATGAGCACTCTCGTGACCACCCCTTGAGAGCCCTCTGTTGCCACGAAATAGTGGGGTCATGACAGGCCAACCAGGGTAGGCCCAGCACCACAGGAAACACAGGAGAATCAATAAGGAAGAGACTGATTCTCTCCTCATGACCCTCCTGCGTAACCATGTCAAATGGAGCGGTGGCCTCCCTAATCAGCCCTGACCCTAATGGTTGACTATCTAGGGCGTGCACAGGGAAAGGCATATCCACAGCAACAAGGGGAATCCCTAAACTATGAGCAAATGAACGGTCAATAAAATTCCCAGCTGCTCCTGAATCTATTAGTGCCTTATGCTGGGAATGCGGGAAAAACTCAGGACATTTAATACACACATACATGTGAGCAACAGGGGGCTTTGGGTGAGCCTGGTGCCGACTCACCTGGGGTGACACGTTAGTGCCCTGCCTGCTGCCTCGACTCCCTGAGGGACCGGGAATGGTCCCTCCTCCGGTCACCCTAAGTGCAGCACCTCCCAGCTCCATGGGCGTCGGGGTGGACAGTGGAACCTGTTGTAGTGGGGCTGGTGGAGGCGCTGAAAAACCTCCTCCTCTCTCCCAACGATCCATAGTCTGCAGCACCCGATCCATGGCAGGGCCCAGACGTTGCAACATGGTCGCATTCTCCTGAACGCGCTCCTCCACTGGAACAGGGAAGGCGTCTGCTCCTGCTGACTCCATTCTTCAAGGTGAGTGATTCTGTAATGGATCCTAGGTGTAGCTGGTGTAGAGAGTCAGGCGCAGGACAGCAGATATGAGTAATCAATGCACTTTTACTCAAAATGTCAAATATACAAAGTAACAAATACACGCACACCATGAAAGACCGAAAATACAATAAATAATCACTCACAAAATACCGCATGGGGAACAGAGGGTTAAATAATAAACAAGTAATTAGTTGAGTGAAACCAGGTGTGAAAAGACAGACAGAACAAATGGAAAATGAAAAGTGGATCGGCGGTGGCTAGAAAGCCGGGGACGACGACCGCCGAACGCTGCCCAAACAAGGAGAGGGACCGACTTCGGCGGACGTCGTGACAACTGGACGTGAACTTGTGATGCTGAGAGCCAGAGCGAGCTGCTTAGACCGTGAGAATACTTGATGATACTTGATGGATTTGAATTATTGTTTAGTTGTAAGCCTTCCCCAACCCATAGCCCTAACCGTAACCACTCAGAATTAATACCTAAACTTGACCCTTTGTTTTAGCCCTGTAACCACGCGGAATTAACCCTGTAATTAACCTTTCGTAATACTTCGAATTTCAAAGGGAAACTATGAGATCTTGTTGTTGTTTTGTGTATGTGTGTGTGTGTGTGTGTGTGTGCCTCATGAGAAGTATAGCCCTCCAGACCCCAGACAGTCAGCAGCATCAGCAGGTGTAAGGCCAGGAGAGACTCCCAATCCTCCTCCTCCTCACTTTCTAGGAATGACTGTGGCGTGCTCCCTTGAGACACTAACTCACTTCTCCTCTCCTTCACTCCCTCTCTGTCTACCTCATTCTCTCCCTCCCAGTCTCTTGCTCTCCTTCTCTGCCAACCATTGTTCCTCTCTCCCTCTCTCTGTCTTCACTCACCCTCCCACTCACCCTCCCACTCACCCTCCCTTCCATGCAGCCTCTTGCTCTCTTTTTCTCTCTCTCTCTCCCTCTCTCCCTCCAGCCCACTCTCTCTCTCCCTCTCTCCCTCCAGCCCACTCTCTCTCTCCCTCTCTCCCTCCAGCCCACTCTCTCTCTCCCTCTCTCCCTCCAGCCCACTCTCTCTCTCCCTCTCTCCCTCCAGCCCACTCTCTCTCTCCCTCTCTCCCTCCAGCCCACTCTCTCTCTTTCTTCATGTCTTTGTCCCTGCTTTCCTCCCTCCCTTTCTTCATAGCTCAGCTAGGTCAGTCCAGTCCAGTTAGACAGCAGGGTGAAGCTGCAGACCTCTAGCTGTTATGACAGCCTGTCCAAGTGAATTCTCTCTTCTCTTTCTCCTTCCCCTGCTCCACTCTACTTCTCTAAGAACTCTCTCTCTCCCCCTCTTTCTCTCCCCTCTCTTTCTCTCCTCTCTCTCTCTCTTTCTCTCTCTTTCGCACTCTCTTTCTCTCTCTCTTTCTCTCTCTTTCTCTCTCTTTCTCTCTCTTTGCAACTATCTAGACTACCTCTCCATCTCTCTACTATTCTTCTCCAAGCACTCTCTCTACCCCTTCAAACTACAATTTCCCTTCCTCCCCCTCTCCCCTCTCCACCCTGCCATCATGCCATCCTCCCATCCCTCCTTCTCCTCTCCTGTGGCATCCAGTTTCTCTACTCCTACTCTTTTGCATCCATCACTCGCTCCTCTTGTCTTTCCTCGTTGTCATGCAAATGTCTCTAATGTGAATAGCCATCCCTCTATCCATACCAGTTCATCTGTCTTTTCTCCCCTCTTCGCCCCCTCCTTTCACCCCATCTGTCCTGTCTGCGTTGGTTTATTTGTCCGTCTTTTTTCTACTTTTCCTAACAGAATGTTCTGTCCCCGCAAACATGTGTGTAAATCATACAGTATTACTACAGTATGCACACAACCATGTAACTCCACAAACACACCTAACTCATTTTGACAACACTCACCTATCCCTCTCAACCCATCTCTCTCCCTTTGCTCAACTACCAAATGTACTTTAGATTACTGAAGGGCTTTGGTTTGGTGTGTGATTTGGGATGTTGAGTTGGAGTTTGATCAAACCAATTATTTGTCACGTGCCTATTAGCTACTGGGTCCTATTAGCTACTGTTCAGTGTTAGCCTATTGTTAGCCTAGCGCTAGCCCCGTCAGGTCCTATTAACTGCGGTTTAGCGTTAGCCTAGATATATCCTAGCGTAGCATAGTGTTTGCTCTGTCAGGGCCTATTATCTGCTGTTTAGCATTAGACTAAAGTTAGCCTAGAGTTAGCACCCTCATGTTCTATTAACAACTGTTTAGTGTTAGCCTAGCATTCGCCCTGTCAGGTCCTATTAGCTGCTGTTCCTGAGATGTTATACTGTTATTGTACTGCAATGTTGAGGGAGCTAGCACACACATTTCACTGCACCTTTTATAACTGCTGTAAGCTGAGTGGGTGCTGAATAAAATTAGATTTGACTTAAGCGTTAGCCTAGCGTTGGTATAGCGTTAGCCTAGCGTCAGGATGAGTGACAGAGCAATGGGGGCGGAATAGAGGACCCTTGTAGAGACTGTCACACACCCATATACACGTGCACGCACTCACACACGCACGCACTTGCACACACACACACACACAGAGACACACACAAAGTGTAGACTGTTAAACAGACAGAGACACATGAGTGGGTAGGCTACTACATATACAATCATGCATATTCAAACACACTGCAAAATAGAAAAATGTGGATACCCACATAGAGAGAGTTCATCACACACACACCCATTTGCCCACTGTTTCCTGTCCTCCCACACTTTCACATGTAAACATACACTCACACAGACTACATACTACTCACACTCACACACACACTGCACACACAGTCTCGTCTATTAGATTGCCTATACACTGTGGCTAACCGCTCCGCGCACGCACGCACACACACAAACAAACATACATACACACACACACACACAGTTACACACACACACTAAATCGATGGCCCCTTCCTGTGTGTGTGTGAGGGGGGCCAGTCCCCCTGATCCCTATGACAAGCAAACACACACACAGAATGAGCTCCTTGTCTCTGGATCAATA